>NC_057800.1:86321741-86363490 GCF_018294505.1 Triticum aestivum
GCTCGCCGTTGCCGCGCCCACTGTCACGGCCTCGCCCTAGTTTCGTGCCTAGACGCTGCACACCGTCGTCCTCATCCTTTCCGTCAAGATACGCGTCGCCGGACGCCCCTGGAGCGCCTGCATTGCCGTCATCATCACCGGCCACCGGAGATCGCCGTCGCTATTCCGCTCGCGTTCGACCCTCCCCGAGCTCACTGACGACGTCTATGGTCTCCCCGTGAATAGTCCTCCGTTTCGCCTCTATCCCCACGCTCGATTCCGTGCCGTAGCCCTGCTACCGTCGCAACCGCGAGCGCCTCACCGCCAGCCATTTCGCCGCCGTGGCCAGGGCCACCGTAGCTAGCGCTCGAGCACACCACCATGCTTAGTGCAACGCCAGGAGGCCGTCGAGGCCCTCCGCAGCCCCTGCCATGCCCTGCAGCCACATTCCGCCTGGACCCGTGCTCCGGCCGCTGCCTCGAGCCCCACTCCAGCGAGCTCCGGCCCCCCGCAGCCTCCCACCAGCTCCTCTGGATGAGTTCGACAACGGGCTACGCCCCGGTGGTCCTCACGCGTCCAGATGCCGCTCGTAGCGCAAGTCCGGCGAGTCGCCACCGCACTATTGGTTGCCGCCGGCCAGAACTCCGGCGGGCTGACGTGGCATCTTAGTTAGGCACTAACTACCCCCTAGAGACACTGACACTGGGCCCCAACGCCACTAGTTTTAATTAGATTAGTAAAAAAACCTCCATTTAACACTGTGACACTGATGTGTGGACCCCACACGTCAGGTTTGACCCAGTCAGCCGCCTTTGACCTGCTGACGCAATGTTGCTGTCATGCTGACGCAATATATCTTTTTGCTGGCTTTAAAATAAATCAGGAAATTCCAGAAATTGTTATAAACTTAAAAAATTCATAGAAATTCAACCGTAGCTCAGATTGAAATAATTTATATATGAAAAATGATCAGAAAAATGCAACCTATCCATTTGTACTAGTTTCATGCATGAAGAACCAAGTTATACCTGTTGTATAGGTGAAAACACATGAATGGCATTTATAAGAGCTTATTTTGGAGTTGCATTTGAACCTTTGGTTCAAATGGACCTCAACCAAATGAATGCTAGTTGCATTAGCTCAAACAACATCACATCTTCATGCCATGTTCATGCATCATATTGTTGCATATGATTGTGTATTGATTTCCGACACCGTTCCTTCTCGATAGGTCCTGCTCCGGAGACTGATCCAGAGTACCTATCTGAGAAGCAGTGCCCCCCTGTTGATCTACCAGGCAAGCAAAACCCCTTGTTCATTCCGATATAATCCTACCCTCTCGCTCCTGCTCTCATTTATTGCATTAGGAAAACAACGATTCAACTGCTACTTTATGTTGCGGTAGTTGAACCCATTCCTCTGCATGACCTGTCATTGCCAAAGTAAATAGTTAAAACCCACTAGCATGTGTAGGAGTTCATTGAGCCATGTTATGTTCCTACCATGCTTTGCCTGCTATTGCTTAGAGTATGTCAGGTATGATTCATTGGGAATGAATTGGAGTGTAATGCTATGTTCTAATGCTGAGAGTTAAGTGTGTGAACACGATTTGGTAAAGGTAGCGGTGAGAGGCCATGTAGGAGTACATGGTGGGTTGTCTCACTAGAATCGTCCTTAAGCACCGAGTTTCGTGTATGTCATCCAATGACTAGCTACTACCAACATTGGAATGCTTAAGTGCCCCTCTCGACTTATTAACCAACTTGATCTCTGTCCAGGAGTTGCAAATAGTTTCTGGTGTTTGTAGGTAGTGCTATTTTTCTACCGAGTGGCACCCGGCAGGGTGGACTTGGGACAAACTAGGCTCCGTGGCCCGGTGTACCGAGTGGCACCCGGATGGTGGGCTCGGGAACCCTGTACATATCGTTTGGGGCCATGAGCGAAACCCCGGCCGGATCTCCTTGCGGATGGAACCCGAATAGGCGATAAACCTGGACTAGAGTCTTGTGTGGTTAGTCAGGTCGTGGCCGACACCCTCGCTAGGCTTCCACTTGAAGGTTGCCGAGATACGTGACGTGTATATGGTGATAAGTGGTGAGAGCGTGTGTGAAGAAGTACACCCCTGCAGGGTTATCATGATCTATTCGAATGGCCCTGTCCTCGGTTATGGACTTCTTGGATGCTTACATGGTACATAGACAACTTAAAGTGGATACTCTAAAATGCTCAAGACAAGTGTGAGTGTTATGGATGGCCTTCATGTAAGGAGGCGGGGATGAATTCATAGTAGTGTATTGATGTGGTGATTAGTGGACTCGTGTGCGCTGCCTCATCTCAAAGAAGTTTCTCGTTGTCGTAGAACAGGATAGCCACTGAGTCAAAGCTGGCTTGCTGCAACTAAACCCCACATTACCTTCTTGATACAAATGCATGTATGATAGGATCTAATGTAAGTGTTGCTGAGTACCTTTGTACTCACGTTTGCTTTATTTATGTTTTGCAGGTGAGACATCTGTCTCACTAGTAGTACCGCTTGGACTTCGATGAGTAGCTTCTTACCTCAGCTACGATCTTGTACCTTGGGAGGGTCTTGTAGATAGTCAGGCTTCTCAGCATTTTTCTTTTGTAGTTGTCTGTACTCAGACATGTAATCCTTCTGTTGCTTGTATGCTCTGAATGATGGGTCATGTGACCCCTGTTTGTATTTAATGCTATGTGGCTCTTCTAGGCCTTTATCTATATGAGTTTGAGTTATGTTGTGATTCCATGTTGTACAACACATACTTGCATGTTATGCGTACGTGTGACGTGTATTGCTATGCGTGGGATCCGACAACCTAGTTGTTTATCCTTGGTAGCATCTCTTATGGGGCAATGTAGTCTAGTGCTTCCACTGAGCCATGGTAGTCTGCTACAGCCCGGTTCACCGGAGTCCTGCTAGCCTAGCACTACTGCTCTGGAACACTTGGACTGGGCGGCATGTGATTCACTTCGTTCCTGTGTCTGTCCCTTCAGGGAAATGTCACGTGGTGACATCCGGAGTCCTGCCTAGCCTGCTATAGCCCGGTTCACCGGAGTTCTGTTAGCCCAGTGCTACGGCCCGGATTCGCACGCTGCTGACCGACATGCTCGATGTTGATTCATGTATGCCTGTCCCCGTAAGTTAGTGCCACTTCGGGTTCACGACTAGTCATGTCGGCCCGGGTTCTCTGTCATATGGATGCTAGCGATACTATCATATACATGAGCCAAAAGGCGCAAACGGTGCGTGAGGCCGCAAAGTGATATGAGGTGTTACATGCTAGATCGGTGTGACCTAGAATCGGGGTCCCAACAGTGTGCCTTGCTATTAGCTTAGCGGGGAGGTACCAAAGTAATCCATGAATGGATCACTGGACAACGGTCAAGAACATCCTGAAATACCTGAAAAGGATGAAGGATATGTTTCTTGTTTATGGAGGTGACAAAGATCTCGTCGTAAATGGTTACGTCGATTCAACCTTTGACACTGATCCGGATGATTCTAAATAGCAAACTGGATACGTGTTTTTATTAAACGGTGGAGCTGTCAGTTGGTGCAGTTCTAAACAAAGCATCGTAGAGGGATCTACATGTGAAGCGGAGTACATAGCTGCTTCAGAAGCAGCAAATGAAGGAATCTGGATGAAGGATTTCATATCCGATCTAGGTGTCATACCAAGTGCATCGGGTCCAATGAAAATCTTTTGCGACAATACTGGTGCAATTGCTTTGGCAAAGGAATCCAGATTTCACAAGAAAACCGAGCACATCAAGAGACGCTTCAACCACATCCGGGATCAAGTCCAGGTGGGAGACATAGAGATTTGCAAGATACATACGGATCTGAATGTTGCAGACCCATTGACTAAGCCTCTTCCACGAGCAAAACATGATCAGTACCAAGGCTCCATGGGTGTTAGAATCATTACTGTGTAATCTAGATTATTGACTCTAGTGCAAGTGGGAGACTGAAGGAAATATGCCCTAGAGGCAATAATATAGTTATTATTTATTTCCTTATATCATGATAAATGTTTATTATTCATGCTAGAATTGTATTAACCGAAAACAGGATACATGTGTCAATACATAGACAAACAGAGTGTCACTAGTATGCCTCTACTTGACTAGCTCATTGATGAAAGATGGTTGAGTTTCCTATCCATAGACATGAGTTGTCAGTTGATTAATGGGATCACATCATTAGGAGAATGATGTGATTGACTTGACCCATTCCGTTAGCTTAGCACTTCATCATTTAAGTTTACTGCTATTGCTTTCTTCATGACTTATACATGTTCCTATGACTATGAGATTATGCAACTCCCGATTACAAGAGGAACACTTTGTGTGCTACCAAACATCACAACATAACTGGGTGATTATAAAGGTGCTCTACAGGTGTCTCCGATGGTACTTGTTGAGTTGGCATACATCGAGATTAAAATTTGTCACTCCAATTGTCGGAGAGGTATCTCTAGGCCCTCTCGGTAATGCACATCACTATAAGCCTTGCAAGCAATGTGACTAATGAGCTAGTTGCGGGATGATGCATTACGGAATGAGTAAAGATACTTGTCGGTAACGAGATTGAGCTAGGTCTTGAGATACCGACGATCGAATCTCGGGCAAGTAACATATCGATGACAAAGGGAACAACGTATATTCTTATGCGGTTTGACGGAGAAAGATCTTCGTAGAATATGTAGGAGCCAATATGAACATCTAGGTTCCGCTATTGGTTATTGACCAGAGACATGTCTCGGTCATGTCTACATAGTTCTCGAACCCGTAGGGTCCGCACGCTTAAAGTTCTGTGACGATCAGTATTATGAGTTTATATGTTTTGATGTACTGAAGGTAGTTCGGAGTCCCGGATGTGATCACGGACATGACGAGGAGTCTCGACATGGTCGAGACATAAACATTGATATATTGGAAGGTTATATTCGGACACCAGAAGGGTTCCGGGGGTTACCAGATAAATACTGGAGTATCGGGGGTTATCGGACCCCCCCCCGGGGGGGGGGGTTAATGGGCCTACATGGGCCTTAGTGGAAATAGAGGGAAGCAAGGGAAGTGTGGGGAGCCCCCCTCCCCAAGGCCCAAACCGAATTGGTTTAGTGCAAGGGGGCCGCCCCCCTCTTTCGTTCTCCTCCTCTCCCTTTCCTTCCACCTATCCTACTCCTACTAGGAAAGGAGGAGTCCTACTCCTGGTGGGAGTAGGACTCCTCCCTTGGCACGCCCTCCTTGGCCGGCCGCCTCTCTGCCCTTGCTCCTTTATATACAGGGGTAGGGGGCACCTCTAGACACAAAAGTTGATCATTGATCTCTCCCAGCCGTGTGCGGTGCCCCCTCCACCATAATCCACCTTGTTCATATCGTAGCGGTGCTTAGGTGAAGCCCTGCGACGGTAGCTTCATCAACATCGTCACCACACCGTCATGCTGACGAAACTCTCCCTCAAGCTCTACTGGATCGTGAGTTCGCGGGAGGTCACCGAGCTGAACGTGTGCTGAACACGGAGGTGTCGTGCGTTCGGTACTGAGGATTGGTCGATTGTGAAGACATACGACTACATCAACCACGTTGTCATAACGCTTCCGCTTAACAGTCTACGAGGGTACGTGGATGACACTCTCCCCTCACATTGCTATGCATCACCATGATCTTGCGTGTGCGTAGGAAATTTTTTGAAATTACTACGTTCCCCAACAACTACCACCCCGTCGTCGTCAGAAGTGAAGGCCCTGACCAGCGCATCCATGTTGTCTTCAACCCATCGCGCCAGGTCACCCCGGATGGCTTGAGGTATGGTAGCAATGGCGACGTCAAAATCGAAGTTGGGATCGATGTTCTAGAGATGGCTGAAGATGTGGGAGAACGCACGCCCGAGCAGGCTGCGACTCCTCTCTTCAACAAGCTGGCGATCCCTCTCGGAACGGTTCTGCAGGCGTGTCACCACGTCGACGAAGAAGCGCAGGTGGCTGGCATTGTCGTTCGCATGGGGATGAGGAGCATTCTCATCATAGATATGGCCCAGGGCGGTGTTGGCCCTATTCCTGAGGTCCTCGAGCATGGGGGCATGCACACGCTCCAACGTCCGCCGCTGAAGCACTTCTTCCTTGTTCTGCCGCACGACAGACTCGTCATCAGCGACCCACTGCCAAAGAGAGAGTAGCTCGGTGTGGGCAGAAGCCAGCTCAGCCTGCGCCGAGGCCAGGGCGGTTGTGGGGGCCTTCTCGCGCCACTCCACCTCGATCAACCTGGACTAGAGGGAAGCAGTCCTACCAGCGTCCCCGGCTTCAACGAGCTTCAACTTCAGGTCGTGCCTGCTCTCGAGATCCGCACGAGCCTCGGCCACCCGGTGGTCGACCTCCTCCTGAGCCCTGGCCTCGCACGCGCTGATGTCGTCCTTCGCCTGAGAAACCTGGTGCTCCCTCGTCTCCAGCTGTTCGAGTTCAAGGCCGTGCTCCACGGCTTCCAGCGCCAGCGCCTCCTCGCGCTTCCGGATCTCTTCCTCCTTGACGGTCGTCCCCCTCAATGACACAAGGGCAGCCCTATGCACCTCCACCTGCTGATCCAAGACGGCGCTCCAGGCTTGGAGCTCCCACGCGCGCTTCTCTACGGCCTCGCGACCGCGGTCAGCTTCCCGAGCTTCTTCCACAGCTCGGGAGCAGGCCTCATGGGAGGCTGCGAGGGAAGCCTCAGCCTTCGCATTATCGAGCTCGCGCTGGTGGCGCCCGAGGTTGATGGCCACCTTTAGCTTATGCTGCTCCTCCAGCAGCCGAAGACCCTCGGCCACGAAGCGCGCGTCCACATACATGAGCTCTTCACCAAGCTGGTTCGTCGCGCCCATCGCCTCCTGAAAGAGCTCGTGGCGAACGACGCTCCTTTCTCGCGCCGACCCAAGCATGCTGCTGACTTCATCCTCCGCCATGGGGACCGTAGATGGGGCCTGAAGTGGCTCGCCCCCTCTCAGCAGGGGGCTGGAGGCTGGCATCCACCCATTAGTGGGGCGGGCCTCACGAGGGGCCTGAACGAGTGAAGGCCCGCTTCTTGAAGAAGACCCTAGGATCAAAGCCAACCAGGCGCCGTCCACGACCAGTGGAGGAGCTTTTGGCACACTTGTTGTGCTCCGAGCAAGGCCGGGAAGAAAATATGGCGAGGGGGCAAGCTCAAGACACCTTGATGACGGGCCGACTCCCACGGTTGACCCCACGTCGTGGGCAGCGCACGAGCCTGCGGCGCTCGAGTTTGGCGGGGGAAACAGGGCAAGAGGAGCTGCTTCTCAGGAGATTTCACGGCCTTGGTAGAAGGGGTCCTGAGGAAACAATCGTCAGGAAGGAAAGCAACACGTAGAAGATCACCAAGATGAGGTACTTACTCGTCAACGGCAATGTACTTCCTCTGTTTTAATGGCCCAAAGGTGTCGCTGCCGCAGCTCGGGGACCCCTTCCTCTTGTGGGGTTCTTCGAAGTCCACGCAAACGCCGGCCAAAGCACTGGACATGGCGGCCGACATGAGGCGCAGCTGGAGAAGTGCTCGGAGGGGCAGCCTCAAAAGTGCCAAGCTGAGGGGAGCTATCCGGCTCTGCCTCGCAGTGACTTGTTGAGGCCTCAGGAGCCCCGGCCATGGGAGACGCGGGCTGCTTCGCCCCTTCAACCGTCGAGGGCAAGAGTCACGAGTCATCGGGGTCGACGCCTCGGGAGCTCTGGGCGGCATAAGCATCTCGGCACCTTCACTATCGGCCCCTAGCGGTGCACGCCCCCCTGCGCCCCCACTTGGGGCGAGCTCGACGCCAGCTTCGAGGAGAGGGACCACGACGATGGGGTTCTCACGGGGCCCCACCAGGCCAACTAGGCACAGCCCCCACTCGTCGAAGGAGGGCATCCGCTCCGGGAATGTCATCTTGTTCAAGCAGCGGTACAAAAGGCAACTCCTCCTCGGCAAGTCGTCTGGCAACGGGACGCCTGTCAGGACCTCAAGCATCGTTTGTCGCGCCTCAAGGGGGAGCCTTGACTCCTGAAGTCTCATGTGGTCCTGGCTGCTGAGCAAGGCCCACATCGGCTGGGAGTGGAGCTGAAGCAGAGCGATTCGGCGCCAGACGAACTGCTTCACCACCATAGGCGCAGTCACACCAAGGTCTTTGAGCCACCTCAACCTGAGCCAGACGGGGGCAAGGCACGGATCGGCGAGCCTCTGGTGGCACGAACCGGAGTTAGGAATGGTGGGCCCTGACGGAGAGGAGAGAAGGGGGCTGAGCACTCCGGCATCAACAAACACCCACCATATCTGAAACTCGCTCGTGGATGGTGGAAGTTTGAAGTCGATCCCGTCGCCGGCTGTCGCCGCCATGGCCTGAAAGCTCAGGCATCCGGAGCTCTGCCGAGGATCAATCAGGTGCAACGAGAAGAACTGGTGGAGAAGAGCCATGGAAGGAGCAATGCCTACCATGGCCTCGCAAACAAAGGCGAAGACGGCAAGAAGGGTCACGGATTGAGGATCAAGGTGCAACATATGGATCTGATAGTACGCAAGCACAGCGTTGAAGAAGGCGGATAAAGGAGGGACCAAGCCGTCCCAAAGGGCGTCGATGAAGAAGGGGACCTCAGTGGCCGCCCGGTCGATGCGAGCGCAAGATGCAGGCCAAGCCACCGTCTTTCCCCACTCATTGAAGCTGGAGGCGAGCATGGGACACACCTTGCCCATAGCCTCATCGTTGAGCACCAGCGATTGGCCAACTGCGGACTCGGCGGCCGGGGGCGCACTAGCCGAAGATAGAGGCTTCTTCCCCTTATCCGCTCGCGTCGGCGCCATGGCGATGGGGAGAGCAGAGCTAAGGTCAGAATGGAAAGAGGAGTAGAGTCCGGGCGAAGCAGAGGAATTTGAGGAGAATGGCGCAAGAGATGGAAGAATAATCATGTACACCTCGGTGGGCGTCTAGCCAGGCGGGTATCAAAGCAGCATTGGGAAGCGGAGGCGCCCACGTCCAATCAACCGCCACGCGTCGAACAAGGCCGCAGGCTATTGGGGCCCGCGGTGCTCCGCACTTCGCCTTTGGCTTCGCCTTGAAGCCAAGCCCAAGCGTGCCTTGGGCCCGGGGGCTGCTGTCGGCATTCTGGGAATGGGGGTCCCCAGAATTGCCTGCCTGCGGCCCATGGCGTGGCTTCGCTAGCAGGCCTGTATGACCCATCTTCATCAACAAGACATTCAAGACCCTCGCGAGGGGCCAAGCCTCGCGAGGCGGATGACACAAGACCTCCTCAGGAGCGGCCTCACCAGACTGGCTCACGAGGGGCGAGAGTTCAAGGCCAGGCAAACCTCGCGAGGTTCTAGTGACATGAGCCACGACGACCAAGGCCAGGCGGGCACCAGCACGCCAGCGTCCTTGTTTCCTCTTTGGTTCTAAGGGGGCAAGCGCAGGCATGGAGTACCGAGGCATCAAGAAAAGGTTTCCATATCGGAGCAACGAGACCAAGACTAGCAGGATGGCAAGACGGAGGTCACCATGGAGCCCAAGGCTGCGTCACCACCAGAGCCTTTTGCAGGCGAAGACCACTTTTGTCAGGATAAGTTGTACTAGCTATCCCCTTTCAAATTGGCCGTTGTTGGCTCCCTTCCCGCTCAATATTTTGGGAGAGGACCAGGGCCTCTATAAATAGGACTAGCCACCACCATAGCTAGGGGGTCAGATAGAGAGAAATCCGGACAACCACAAGCTCACCAAGCACAAGAACACCTCTCCTCAGGAGATTGTTCTTCCCCTTGTACTGTTCATCCTCAGCGTAAGAGGCAATCCACCACCACCACACTGGAGTAGGGTATTACACCACAACGGTGGCCCGAACCAATATAAATCTTGTGTCCTTTGTGTTGCGAGTTGGTCGAGTTAGTTCGCAAGATCTTAGCTGAGTTAGGACGTGGATCGATAGGGGGAGATCTTTGCGCGCACCCAGTGTTCGAACCTTAAGGATTTTTCCGGAACCCGTGATCCGATAGGCGTTAGCGGATTGGACTCATGGATTATTGTATTCTCTCTACGGTTGTGTGTGGTGTGTGTTACAGGTCCGGACACTATCAATTCGTTCGAAGACTATCTTGGAGTTCGGAAGGTGGAACCGCCTTGCAATACCGAAGACAGAACTACACGCCGGATGTCTTGTCATTGAAGCCAGGTTCAGGGGATACTGAGGGAGTCCTGGACTAAGGGGTCCTCGGGCATCCGGCCAGTTAGCCATGGGCCGGACTGATGGGCTGTGAAGATGCGAAGATCGAAGACTGTACCCATGTCCGTATGGGACTCTCCTTGGCGTGGAAGGCAAGCTTGGCGACCGGATATGTAGATTCCTATCTTTGTAACCGACCTTGTGTAACCCTAGATCCTCCCAGTGTCTATATAAACCGGAGCACTTAGTCCGGAGAGAGATTCATGAGCATAGCCATACAAGCTAGACCTCTAGGGTTTAGCCATTCCGATCTCGAGGTAGATCAACTCTTGTAATACTCATATTCATCAATATCAATCGAGCAGGACGTAGGGTATTACCTCCATAGAGAGGGCCCGGACCTGGGTAAACATCGTGTCCCTTGTCTCCTGTTACCATCGACCTTAGACGCACAATTCACGACCCCCTACCCGAGATCAGGCAGTTTTGACACCGACGATGACCAAAGAAACTTCTTATACCTTTAATGTCCTTAGGACACGACATCTTTTCAATAGCATCAACTTTAGCTTTATCAACTCAATACCTCTTTCAGAAACTTTATGCCCTAAAACAATACCTTCATTATGCATAAAGTGGCACTTCTCTCAATTCAAGACAAGATTAGTTTCTTCACATCTCTGCAAAACTCGATCAAGGTTGCTTAAGCAATCATCAAAATAAGTTCCATACACGGAGAAATCATCCATGAAAACCTCAACAATCTTTTCACAAAAGTCAGAGAATATAGCAGTCATACGTATTTGAAAGGTAGCAGGTGCATTACATAAACCGAAGGGGATACGTCTATAAGCAAAGGTACCGAAAGGGAAAGTAAAAGTGGTATTTTCTTGATCCTCTTTTGACACAGGTATTTGAGAGAAACCAGAATAACCATCTAGAAAGAAAAATGTGTATGTTTGGATAATCTTTCTAGCATTTGATCAATAAAAGGTAAAGGTTAATGATCCTTTCTAGTAGCTTTATTTAATTTTCGGAAATCAATTACCATTCTATAACCTGTAATAGTTCTTTGTGGGATCAATTCATCTTTATCATTGGGAACAACAGTAATAGCTCCCTTCTTAGGGACACAATGGACATGACTTACCCACTGACAATCAGCAACAGGATAAATTATACCTGCCTCCAGAAGCTTTAGTATTTCATTTCTTACCACTTCTTTCATCTTAGGATTTAACCATCGTTGGTGATCAACAACCGGTTTAGCATCTTTTTCCAATTTTATTTTGTGCTGGCATAGAGTGGGACTAATTCCCTTAAGATCATCAAGAGTATATCCAATAGCAGCGCCGTGCTTCTTCAGAGTTTTCAATAATTTCTCTTCTCCCTGCTCTGAAAGGTTAGCACTAATAATAACAGGATATATCTTCTTTTCATCAAGATAAGCATATTTAAGAGTATCAGGTAATGGTTTAAGCTCAAACATGGATCACCCATGGGTGGAGGAGGATCCCCTAGAATTTCAACAAGCAAGTTGTGTTTCAAAATAGGTCCATGTTTAAAGAATACTTCATCTATCTCCCTTCTTTCATTCATAAACATATCATTTTCATGGTCTAGCAAATATTATTCTAAAGGATCATTAGGAGGCAGGGCAATAGAAGAAAGACCAATAATTTCATCTTTACTAGGAAATTCTTTATCATGGGGTTGTCTATGAAATTTAGCAAAATTAAAATCATGAGACATATCCCCTAAACCAACAGAAACAATATCCTTTTTGGATTCTATCTTAGCATTAATAGTAATCAAGAAGGGTCTACCAAATATAATGGGACAAAAGTCATCTTGTGGGGAACTAAGAACAAGAAAATCAGTAGGATATTTAACTTTCCCATACAAGCTTCAACATCTCTAACAATCCCAACTGGTGATATAGTATCTCAATTGGCAAGCTTAATTGTAACATCAATACCTTCTATCTCGGCAGGTGCAATATCATGCATAAGTTCCTCATATAAAGAATGAGGTATTGCACTCGCACTAGCACCCATGTCACATAAGCCATGATAGCAATGATCTCCTATTTTAACAGAAACAACAGGCATGCATACAACAGGTCTATATTTACCTTTAGTATCGGGTTTAGCAATTCTAGCAGCTTCGTCACAAAAGTAAATAACATGCCCATCAATATTATCGACCAAGAGATCTTTAACCATATCAATACTAGGCTCAACTTTAATTTGCTCAGGGGGTGTGGGTGTTCTAGCATTACTCTTACGAACCACAGTTGAAGCTTTAGCATGATCCTTTATTCTAACAGGGAAAGGTGGTTTCTCAATATAAGCGGTAGGAACAATAGGATCAACATTATAAGTGATAGTCTTTTCCTCAACTTTAATAGGTTCAACTACTTTTACTTCAATGGGGGGATGATATTTAAACCACTCATCCTTAGGGAGATCAAAATGAGTAGAAAATAATTCACAGAAAGAAGCTACTATCTCGGAGTCAAGTCCATATTTAGTGCTATATTCACGAAAAGCACTGGTATCTATAAAATATTTAAAACAATCAAACTTAGTTGTTATACCTGACTCCTTAGCTTCATCTAGTTCCAAATCTTGAAAGTTGCGTTTAATTCTTTCCAATGAATCCCATGTGAATTCAATAGTCTTCATCATAAAAGAACCAGTACAAGAAGTATCGAGCATGGAGAAATTATTGAGAGAAAGCCGAGCATATAAATTTTAAATAATAATTTCTCTTGAGAGCTCATGATTGGGGCATGAAAATAACATTGACTTAAGCCTCCCCCAAGCTTGAGTGATGCTTTATCCTTCGTGAGGCCAAAAATTATATATATAATTACGATCACGATTAACCAGATGCATAGGACAAAACTTCTGATGAAATTCCAATTTCAATCGGTTGTAGTTCCATGATCCAATATCATCACATAGCCTAAACCATGTCAATTCCTTTCCCTTCAAAGATAAAGGCAAGACCTTCTTCTTGATAACATCATCAGGCATACCTGCAAGCTTAAATAATCCAAAAACTTCATCCACATAGATTAGGTGCATATCGGGATGTAATGTTCCATCTCCAGTAAAAGGATTAGCTAGCACTTTCTCTATCATACCCGAAGGAATTTCAAAGTAAACATTTTCAGTAGGTTCACTAGGTTGAGTAGCAACTCTTTGCTCTATTGGTCGGGGGGAAGATACACTGAATAAGCCCCTCAAAGGATTGCTTTCCATAGTAACAAGTGACAATAAATTTCAGCACACTATATAAATTTTCCTTACCAAAGGCACTTCACTCCTCGGCAACGGCGCCAGAAAAGAGTCTTGATGGCCCACAAGTATAGGGGGTCTATCGTAGTCCTTTCGATAAGTAAGAGTGTTGAACCCAACGAGGAGCAGAAGGAAATGACAAGCGGTTTTCAGTAAGGTATTCTCTGCAAGCACTGAAATTATCGGTAACAGATAGTTTTGTGATAAGGTAATTCGTAATGGGTAACAAGTAACAAAAGTAAACAAGGTGCAGCAAGGTGGCCCAATCCTTTTTGTAGCAAAGGACAAGCCTGTAAGAACTCTTATAAAAAGGAAAGCGCTCCCGTGGACACATGGGAATTATCGTCAAGCTAGTTTTCATCATGCTCATATGATTCGCGTTCATTACTTTGATAATTCAATATGTGGGTGGACCGATGTAACACCCACGATGCGGCTATATCTCCCATGTGTCGGAGCACGACTTAGAGGCATAACCGCATAGTAGGCATGTCGCAAGAGGGGTAATCTTTACACATCCCATGTACTGAATAAGAAAGGGATAAAGATTTGGCTTACAATCGCCACTTCACACAATACATGAATATAGCATTACATCATCCAGAATAAAATCAAGGTCCGACTACGGAACCAAAATAAAGACAACCCCAAATGCATATATCCCCGATCGCCCCAACTGGGCTCCACTACTGATCAAAAGGAAACGAAACACAACAACGAAAAGGTCTTCATCGGGCTCCCACTTGAGCTTGGTTGCGTCACCTGCACTGGTATCATCGGCACCTGCAACTGTTTGGAAGTATCTGTGAGCCATGAGGACTCAGCAATCTCACACCCACAAGATCAAGACTATTTAAGCTTATGGGTAGGAAAAGGTAGTGAGGTAGAGCTGCAGCAAGCACTAGCATATATGGTGGCTAAGATACGCAAATAAGAGCGAGAAGAGAAGCAAAGCAATGGTCGTGAGCTAGAAGTGATCAAGAAGTGATCCTGAAAGCTACTTACATTCAAGCATAACACAAGAACCATGTTCACTTCCCGGACTCCTCAGGAAAGAGACCATCATGGCTACACACGCGGTTGATGCATTTTAATTAAGTTAATTGTCAAGTTCTCTACAACCAGCCATTAAAAAATTCCCATCTGCCCATAACCGCGGGCACGCCTTTCGAAAGTTCAAAACCCTGCAGGGGTGTCCCAACTTAGCCCGTCACAAGCTCTCACGGTCAACGAAGGATATTCCTTCTCCCAGGAAGACCCGATCAGACTCGGAATCTCGGTTACAAGACATTTCGACAATGGTAAAACAAGACCAGCAAAGCTACCCAAATGTGCCGACCAATCCCGATAGGAGCTGCACATATCTCATTCTCAGGGCACACCGGATCGTCCAAACTTCCGGTAGGCCAACCCAGAGTTGCCCCTGGTGGCCACCAGCGGCTGACAGGTTGGACCAACACCGAGAGGAGCACTGGCCCGGGGGGGTTAAAATAAAGATGACCCTCGGGCTCCGGAAACCCAAGGGAAAAAAGGCTAGGTGAGGCAAATGTAAAACCAAGGTTGGGCCTTGCTAGAGGAGTTTTATTCAAGGCGAACTGTCAAGGTGTTCCCATTATAACCCAACCGCATAAGGAACGCAAAATCAAGCAACATAACACCGATATAATGGAAACTAGGGCAGCAAGAGTGGAACAAAACACCAGGCATAAGGTCGAGCCTTCCACCCTTTACCAAGTATATAGATGCATTAAAGTAAATGAATTATATTGTGATATCCCAACATATCCATGTTCCAAAATGGAACAAACTTAATCTTCACCTGCAACTAGCAACGCTATAAGAGGGGCTGAGCAAAGCGGTAACATATCCAAACAACGGTTTGCTAGGAAAGGTGGGTTAGAGGCTTGACATGGCAATATGGGAGGCATGATATAGCAAGTGGTAGGTATCGCGGCATAGCAATAGAGCGAGCAACTAGCAAGCAAAGATAGATGTGATTTCAAGGGTATGGTCATCTTGCCTGAGATCCTGCAAGGAAGAAGAACGAGTCCATGAAGAAGACAAACGGACGTAGTCGAACGGATCCTCACAAACGCGACGTTATTGAACTGACCCGAAGAAGAAACACCGGAAAGAAGCAAACAACAAAGTAAAACAACCACCACATAAGAATGGCATGACGCACAACCAAGTTTGATGCATGTCCGGTTTAAAGAGGCATGGCATGGCAAAATGCAGAAACAAACCTACAAATTAAGTGGAGCTTAATATGCAACGAGTTGCATATTGACGAAACATCACAACAAGTGATTTAATTCAAATCTTGTTTATGTACCCAACAATATTAAATGTTGATTAACATGGCAAGATGTGAAGTAAATGAACACTACCTATCTAGGCAAGTTTAAATGAGGTAGGAACAACAAACAACAAGTCCGGAAACTCCTCATGTGCATATATTAGATTTGGTATTGTTGTGCCCTAAACATAATTTTTGAGTTGTTAAACATGCAAAGTAATGCCACCATGTTCAACTAGGCATTTTTCTACCCCATTTACATATAAAGTTTATTTAAAATGGAGCTGCGGTTAATTAGTTATGAAATAAAGCATTTTAACATGGCATATGAGCAAATTAATGCAAACAACAAGTTAAACATTTCAAACATGGTTGAAAGTTGGATATTATGAAACTAGACAAGATTCTAAGCATTTTTGATATATAAGTTATTTTAATCCGATGCAAGGTTGAGGAATTATTAAATGCATGAACAAGGAGAACTTTAGTGTAAAACTGGCGTTCTCTGGATAATAGACAAAATAGTTTAGGAAAAAACACAACATGGGCCGAAACTGGCTGGACCCAATAGGAGGGGAAAAACAAAGGGCGCTGCTCACTTTGGGCTGAGGCCCACTCGGGGGAGAGGCCGGTTGCTGGGCCGGTCAACGCGCGCCGCTCAGTAGCGGGCAGAGGTGGAGCTGGGACAGGCCTCACGGGGACGTGGCCAGCGACGTGGACGGCGTCGTCCTCCTCCCGACGAGGACAAGCGGCAGCGACTTGCGTACTTCGATGATGAGACGAAGCGGGAAGGACGGGAACGAGTAGATCCGGGACTAGGGAAGCCGGATCCGGCCAGATGACGGCGCCAACGGGGCCGACGACAAGCAACAACGGCGGCTCGGCTCCCTGGCCACGGAGAGAGAGATAGAGAGAGAGGTTAGAGGAGAGAGACAGGAGCAGGGCGAATGGCCATGGGAAATAGTGGCGGCTCCTGGTTGCGAATCCAGTGGAGCTCCGGTGGCGCTCACCGGCGGGGGATAGCGGCAAGGTTGGCGGAGGCGCAGATGAGCTGGTGTAGCGGGCGACGACGGCTCAGGCCAGTCAACTGGGCAGCGCTATGAGCGGGCGAGCGGGCATGCGGCGGCGCAGGACGCCTGCGCCTCAGGCCCAGATCGGCCCAGGGCAGGCCTCGGATGGGCCTGGCAGGGCCACGGCAAAGTGGGGCGCGAGGAGGACGCATGGCGCCTTCCCATTGGCTGCGGGCGTCTGCATGGTGGCGGCTGGCCACTAGGACAGCGCCAAGTGGCGAAGGAGGAGGGGCTCGGCGCGGAAAACGATGGGGAGCAGTGGTGCTGATGGTTGGGGCGGCACGGAAAACAAGGAGGGGGTTAGGATGCTGCCAAAAATGGATGGGGAGGGGGTTTAAATAGGAAAGGAGGCAATGATTAGGGTTTTGAGGGGTTTTTGGAGCGTTTACGGACCCTTGGGTCACGATCGTGTGGCTCCGGACAGAGAGGGACTAGATGGACTTCAGGTGGGCTATGAGATGAGAAGATAAAGAGGCCCGACGACTGTTTCCGGAGGCCGAAAACGTCCAACGTTTGACCGACTATAATGTCGCTATAGTTATCCGTTGGGGCGTCAAACGGACTCTGAATGCAATGAAACTTGGCAGTCGGTCTACTGACAACATGACAACACCGCACGCCAACTCTCATCCCACTCCGAGAACATTTTCCGAACACTTATAAAATAATATTTCGGACGTGCCGCAGGAGCGTGCAAGTGTATCTAGCCTCAGAACGGACAACGGAAAGAACGAGGGGACCGGGACGGATGCAAGTTTTGAAAACATGATGATGCAATGCACATGATGACATGACAAGATGCAACACACAAACAAATGACAAGGCAACAACAGCAAATAAATGGAAGACACCTGGCGCAACGGTCTCGTGGCGTCACAACACTCCACCACTATGAGAGGATCTCGTCCCGAGATCTGGGACGACACCGGAGAGAAATGGAAGAGGAAGAGGAGAGGTAAAACTAAGTAGCTTCTTTGACAAACGCGTGAAACCAAAGAGCCTTGAGAGATTGAACAACTTGAAAGAAAGAATACAACGAAGATGAACAAAGTTGAAAACACTCCGTTAGAAAAGAGGAACAAGGAACATTACTAGAACCTTGTACGTTGACAGACATAAGAAAAGGGGTGCAATGGATAAGAAGTACATGCAAGCACTCCGGTTGAAATGAGATGTACAAGGAACGATAAAGATCAATTACGACAACACTCTGGTTAAACAAGATAGAGAAGGAATAAGAATGATGTAATTTGGGCAGCACTCCGACTATAAATGGAAGGAATTGAACATGAATTTGACAAGATGAGAGGATACTTGATGAAATGATCAACACTCTGCGTGCGGAATAATTGAAAGAATGGCACAAGTGGTAAGAAAGATCTCAGACATCACTCCAGTTGAGAAGGGAGGCAAAACTTGATAAGATGAGAGAACTTGAATGAAGGACACGACACTTCGGTTGAATGGATAAGCAAAAGGAAAGAACATGATCTTTGACAAAAACGGGATGATGGGTCGAAGCGTGCAACATCACAATGCCTCCGGAAGAAAAGATAGAACTGACTGAAAGTAACGAAGAAGAAAACAACATTGTCTACCTCGAATGAGTTTGAAAATATCCTTCCATAGAGGATTGGACGAAGTTGTTGGGAAATTAAGAACAACAGTAATAATAAGCTTGTTGTAGGCTTATGTAATCAGCTCAAAACTATGAGGTGAAATTCTGCCACTAACGGAAAACAATAGATTGGATTGATAAGAACAAGGAGACGAGAAACTTATTTCACCAGGAGGATAAATGAAGAACTTGGGTCATTTATGAGTACCATAAATAGCACGATCCTTAGGGAAAAGCTTTAGATGAAATATAACCCAAGATAACTCCAGTGAAGAGATTGATGTATTGAAAAGATGTCTTGAGCGAAGAGAAAATGATGGATTTAGATATGTCACTCTTGAGAACTTGTGAATCATGAAACACGAAGGGAAAATTATCAACAATGACATAACAGCACCTCAAAAGATAAGAAAGAAAGAATTGCACTTCGGAATGCAAGATGAAGAATGCTTGACTCCTCAAAACAAGACATGTGTTGAACACCATGTTTACTTCTGAGTATAGCTTGGCGGATCTTACTTCGAGAAAAATCTTGAGGACAATGGAAGAATGAAAGAAATCCTTGACGAACCACCATGTAGAGCCTCCATGAAGAACTCTGGATAGTGAAAGATAACATAAAAGAATTGAAGGTTTGAAGCGAACAAGATTGAAGCCTTGCAATGATTAGATGGAGCTACGCGATGAGATAATGCGGAAAAACTTGAAACTCCGGAAAAAATAAAAGATGAACAAAAGAGATCAAGAATTTTGATGAACCTCCGGAATAAGAAATTGGATTCACTCGATAAAACAAGAATAAGAATTACATTATGCTTATCCTTCACCAATTTAAATTGAAGACAAGCAACGGATTTAGCATACTACTTATTCTCGTAAAAAAATTAAGATAGATATAGCGCAAACTAAATGGACCACCAGTAGGATTTGAAAGAACAAATGAATTGATATGAGAACATAGGAAGAGGAATCTTGAATGAACCACCATAAGAATGGAAAAAGAAAGTAGCAAAGGCACAATTCACCAGGAAGAACTGGAAAACAAATGAAGATACTTTTGGGGATTTAGATACATGAGAACAAAGAGGTAATGAACTAATTAGAGGATATTTGAACGATGAACCGGCAAGATTTGGAGAATGAGAGCTGAAAGCTGAGAATGAATAAACCCGAAATGATGACCTTCGGAGAATCGAACTGAAAAGACTCCTCAATTGCTCCGGATGGGTAAAAAGAATTCTCACAATCGAAAACAATTATGAGAAGATGGCATAAGGCTAGAACCATGAATCTTTCGAAGAACGGGTAAGAATTTAAGAGGAACTCCTCTTTGGTCTTCAAACCCGAGAATCACGACGGGAAACACCACCATGATAATTGATGAGACACCCCAGGAGAATAAAAAGCGAAGAGGTTGAGTCAACAATGAAAAGAATTTGAAAGATCTTGGAGAAACCATCTGACTGATGATGATTCCTTCTTACATCAAACTTCATAAAGTATTTGAGAATACCTCCGAAAAAATTAAAAGAGTCAGGTAAGATCCTGGAAAAAGACCTGTGGGTTAGGGCCCACTCAAAATAAACACCTATGAACGATTGCTTAGGAAGAGATAATGCACCGGTTGATTTAAATGGCTTGAATGAGATAACCTCGAAATAGGTTGACGGATCTTGAATGAAAAGACGAGCTTTCTGAGATATCTTCAGCACTCCCGAACAAATGAATAGCGAGAGGTGAAAGATTAAGAGGTGCACTGGCATGGGAAAACATTAGAACCGAGCAAAGGATATGATCGACAAAGCTTGAATTAAATCCACCCGAGAAGAAAAAGAATGATGAATGATGATCTTGAAGCTCCGTTAGAATCTTCATGAGAATCACCGGATAAGAACAATGAAAGAAAAGAATGAAGAGACTTATCACAAATAAAAGGATACATGATTAAGAAATCTGAGTCCTTGAAGAAAAAGGGTGGGGTCGGGAAAACAAAGGCAACTTGGGTCGGATGAAATGAACACCGTTGAGGAAAATCGTAGAATTGATCTTGCGAATGTTGGAATGATCGGATGCACTTGCAGAGAAGCACGCCGGTTGGAAAAGAATTGACATGACAACCTCAGTGATCAAGAAGGATTAGTACTCACATAGAAATATGAGAACACCGCTTAAAAAGAGGCATGGAATCAACATTTGACATTGAAGCAACTCGAATACCACAACTCAAAACAAAACAAAGGATTGGCTTGCAGAATAAGCCGGAACAAACATATGATAGAGATTTCGTCCGAAGTTTTTGTGGTGGGGCCAACATGGGCTCGATCGTACAGCACCATCATGTACAAGGCAGTGCACATGACATACGAAGCGTCCCCGAGTCAGCATAGCCAAGGACTCTTTAAGACACAACAAGACCACTGTAAAACCAACCGCGGATGGGCGGACCACTAGACGTCGAACCCCAATCTCATATCATGCATCTGTCGGAAAGATATCCTAGGAGCTACTTGAATTCTCACTTATAAACTCCCGAAACTTTCTGGTTATGCAATCAGGTGTTGGGGATACAGGGGAAGCATAATATCTCACCCAAAACTAACAAATCCTACATCCAGCTGTATCCATCCTTCAACACATAACCAAGAAACCTTCGGAAATCATTTACCTCAACCTTCGAAAAGCATCCGTTATACGAGTTATGGCAATACTCCTGAACTCCCACACCGGTACAGGGTGGCGTCGAGGTTATCTCACCAACAACTGCATAAAGGAGATTTTCGATGTTGGCGAACTCAGGTATTCCAGAACTGCAACGATAAAATTGTGACGACAACACCTCGGAGCTCAACTCCCAGGGACACTGCCACAACCCCTAAATGTCAGGGGGCACCAAGAACAATGTTCTCGTCACAAAACCATCGAAACGATTCCAAGATACCCGCGTGATCCTAAAAAAATCGTGAAATTTGAGGAGAGAAGAGTCAAAACTCTACATTAGGAGGCCTCACAAGAGCGACGAAGGGACTGAGGAGTAAAAAGAATCCTACTCTCCGATATATAATCATATAAGACTCAAGACATTTTTTCCTAGACTCAACAACGTCAGCGATTCGATCAAGCAGGGGGCTCCTATGTCGGGGAAGGTTCTGGTTACCAACTTGTAACACCCACGATGCGGCTATATCTCCCATGTGTCGGAGCACTACTTAGAGGCATAACCGCATAGTAGGCATGTCGCAAGAGGGGTAATCTTTACACATCGCATGTACTGAATAAGAAAGGGATAAAGAGTTGGTTTACAATCGCCACTTCACACAATACATGAATATAGCATTACATCATCCAGAATACAATAAAGGTCCGACTACGGAACCAAAATAAAGACAACCACAAATGCATAGATCCCCGATCGCCCCAACTGGGCTCCACTACTGATCAAAAGGAAATGAAACACAACAACGAAAAGGTCTTCATCAGGCTCCCACTTGAGCTTGGTTGCGTCACCTGCACTGGTATCATTGGCACCTACAATTGTTTGGAAGTATCTGTGAGCCACGAGGACTCAGCAATCTCACACCCACGAGATCAAGACTATTTAAGCTTATGGGTAGGAAAAGGTAGTGAGGTAGAGCTACAGCAAGCACTAGCATATATGGTGGCTAACATACGCAAAGAAGAGTGAGAAGAGAAGCAAAGCAACGGTCGTGAGCTAGAAGTGATCAAGAAGTGATCCTGAAAGCTACTTACGTTCAAGCATAACACAAGAACCGTGTTCACTTCCCGGACTCCACCGGAAAGAGACCATCACGGCTACACACGCGGTTGATGCATTTTAATTAAGTTAAGTCTCAAGTTCGTTACAACCGGACATTAACAAATTCCCATCTGCCCATAACTGCGGGAACGGCTTTTGAAAGTTCAAAACCCTGCAGGGGTGTCCCAACTTAGCCCATCACAAGCTCTCACGGTCAACGAATGATATTCCTTCTCCTAGGAAGACCCGATCAGAGTCGGAATCCTGGTTACAAGACATTTCGACAATGATAAAACAAGACCAGCAAAGCCGCCCGATTGTGCTGACAAATCCAGATAGGAGCTGCACATATCTAATTCTCAGGGCACATCGGATTGTCCAAACTTCCGGTAGGCCAACCCAGAGTTGCCCCTGGTGGCCACCGGCGGCTGACAGGTTGGACCAACACTAAGAGGAGCACTGTTCCGGGGGGGTTAAAGCAAAGATGATCCTCGGGCTCCGGAAACCCAAGGGAAAAAAGGCTAGGTGCGGCAAATGTAAAACCAAGGTTGGGCCTTGCTGGAGGAGTTTTATTCAAGGCAAACTTTCACGGGATTCCCATTATAACCCAACCGCGTAAGGAACGCAAAATCAAGGAACATAACACCGGTCTGACAGAAACTAGGGCGGCAAGAGTGGAACAAAACACCAGGCATAAGGTCGAGCCTTCCACCCTTTACCAAGTATATAGATGCATTAAAGTATATAAAATATATTGTGGTATCCCGACATATCCATGTTCCAACATGGAACAAACTTAATCTTCACCTGCAACTAGCAACGCTATAAGAGGGGCTGAGCAAAGCGGTTACATAGCCAAGCAACGGTTTGCTAGGAAAGGTGGGTTAGAGGCTTGACATGGCAATGTGGGAGGCATGATATAGCAAGTGGTAGGTATCGCAACATAGCAATAGTGTGAGCAACTAGCAAGCAAAGATAGAAGTGATTTCGAGGGTATGGTCATCTTGCCTGAGATCCCGCAAGCAATAAGAACGAGTCCATGAATAATACAAACGGATGTAGTCGAACGGATCCTCACAAACGCGACGTTATTGAACTGACCCGAAGAAGCAACACCGGAAAGAAGCAAACAACAAAGTAAAACAACCACCACATAAGCATGGCATGATGCACAACCAAGTATGATGCATGTCCGGTTTAAAGAGGCATGGCAAAATGCACAAACAAACCTACAAATTAAGTGGAGCTCAATATGCAACGAGTTGCATATTGACGAAACACCACAATAAGTGATTTAGTTCGAATCTTGTTTATGTACCCAACAATATTAAATGTTGATTAACATGGCAAGATGTGAAGCAAATGAAAACTACCTATCTAGGCAAGTTTAAATGAGGTCGGAACAACAAACAACAAGTCTGGAAACTCCTCATGTGCATATTTTAGATTTGGTATTGTTCTGCCATAAACATAATCTTTGAGTTGTTAAACATGCAAAGTAATGCCACCATGTTAAACTAGGCATTTTTCTACCCCATTTACATATAAAGTTTATTTAAAATGGAGATGCGGTTAATTAGTTATGAAATAAAGCATTTCAACATGGCATATGAGCAAATTAATGCAAACAACAAGTTGAACATTTCAAACATGGTTGAAAGTTGGTATTATGAAACTAGACAAGATTCGAAGCATTTTTCATATGTAAGTTATTTTAATCCGATGTACGGTTGAGGAATTATTAAATGCATGAACAAGGAGGACTTTACTGTATAACTGGCATTCTCTGGATAATAGACAAAATCGTTTAGGAAAAAAACACAACATGGGCTGAAACTGGCTGGACCCAAGAGGAGGGAAAAAACAAAGGGCGTTTCTCACTTTGGGCTGAGGCCCAGTCGGGGGAGAGGCCGGTTGCTGGGCCGGTCAATGCGCGCTACTCAGTCGCGGGCTGAGGTGGAGCTGGGCCAGGCCTCATGGGGACGTGGCCAGCGAGGTGGACGACGTCATCCTCCTCCCGACGAGGACGAGCGGCGGCGGCTTGCGTACTCTGACGATGAGACGAAGCGGGAAGGACGGGAACGAGTAGATCCGGGACTAGGGAAGCCGGATCCGGCCGGATGACGGCGCCAACGGGGCCGGTGACAAGGGACGACGGTGGCTCGGCTCCCTGGCCACGGAGAGAGAGAGGGGTTAGAGGAGAGAGATAGGAGCAGGGCGAACAGCCAGGGGAAACGGTGGCGGCACCTGGTTGCAGATCCAGTGGAGCTCCGGTGGCGCTCGCTGGCGCGGGAGAGCGGCAAGGTTGGCGGAGGCGCGGACGAGATGGTGTATCGGTCCACGACGGCTCAGGCCAATGAACTGGGCGGCGCTACGAGCGGGCGGGCAGTGGTGCAGGACGCAGGCGCCTCGGGCCCAGATCGGCCTGGGGCGGGCCTCCGATGGGCCTGGCAGGGCCACGGCGAAGTGGGGCGCGGGGAGGACGCGCAGCACCTTCCCGTTGGCTGCGGGCGTCCGCGTGGTGGCGGCTGGCCACTAGGACGGTGCCAAGTGGCGGAGGAGGAGGGGCTCGGCATGGAAAACGATGGGGAGCGGCGGCGCTAATGGTTGGGGCGGCACGGAAAACAAGGAGGGGGTTAGGAGGCTGCCAAAAATGGATGGGG
Organism: Triticum aestivum; assembly: GCF_018294505.1. Lineage (NCBI taxonomy): Eukaryota > Viridiplantae > Streptophyta > Magnoliopsida > Poales > Poaceae > Triticum > Triticum aestivum. The sequence goes on from NC_057800.1 coordinate 86,346,620, forward strand.
ACGGGGTTTAAATCGGAAAGGAGACTAGGATTAGGGTTTTGAGGGTTTTTGGAGCATTTCGGACCCTTGGATCACGATCGTGCGGCTCCGGACAGAGAGGGACTAGATGGACTACAGGTGGGTTGTGACAAGAGAAGAGAGAGAGGCCCAACGACTGTTTCCGGAGGCCGAAAACGTCCAACGTTTGTCCGATTATAATGTCGCTATAGTTATCCATTGGGGCGTCAAACGGACTCCGAGTGCGATGAAACTTGGCCGGCGGTCTACTGAAAACATAACAACACCGCACACCAACTCTCATCCCACTCCGAGAACATTTTGCGGCCACTTATAAATAATATTTCGGACGTGCCACGGGCGTGTGCAAGTGTGTCTGGCCTCAGAACGGACAACGGAAAGAAAGAGGGGACCGGGACGGATGCAAGTTTTGAAAACCTGATGATGCAATGCACATGATGACATGGCAAGATGCAACACGCAAACAAATGACAAGGCAACAGCAGCGAATAAATGGAAGACACCTGGCGTAACGGTCTCGGGGCGTCACAACCGGTGCTTGGTTACTGCCCTTCCTTGGACAAGCATCCCACCTATGATTAACCCCCTTCGCAAGCATCTGCAACTACGAAAGAAGAATTAAGGTAAACCTAACCATGGCATGAAACATATGGATCCAAATCAGCCCCTTACGAAGCAACGCATAAACTAGGGTTTAAGCTTCTATCACTCTAGCAACCCATCATTTACTTATTACTTCCCAATGCCTTCCCCTAGGCCCAAACTATGGTGAAGTGTCATGTACTCGACATTCACATAACACCACTAGAGGAAAGACAACATACATCTCATCAAAATATCGAACAAGTACCAAATTCACATGACTACTTATAGCAAGACTTCTCCCATGTCCTCAGGAACAAACGTAACTACTCACAAATCATATTCATGTTCATAATCAGAGGGGTATTAATATGCATAAAGGATCTGAACATATAGTCTTCCATTGAATAAACCAACTAGCATCAACTACAAGGAGTAATCAACACTACTAGCAACCCACAGGTACCAATCTGAGGTTATGAGACAAAGATCGGATACAAGAGATGAACTAGGGTTTGAGAGGAGATAGTGCTGGTGAATATGTTGATGGAGATTGACCCCCTCTCGATGAGAGGATTGATGGTGATGACAATGGTGACGATTTCCCCCTAGATTGGTTCCCCCAAGGTTCCGCCTCGAGACGGCGGCACTTCGTCCCAAAAGCTTCCTTCTGATTTTTTCCAGGGCGAAAGACACCTTATTCCCAGAAGATGGGCATCGGCGGCCTGCCAGGTGGCCCACGAGGCAGGGGGCGCGCCTAGGGGGGTAGGGCGTGCCCCCACCCTCGTGGATGGTGGCTGGCTCCCCTTTGGTGCTTTCTTCGCCCAATATTTTTACTATATTCCAAAACTGACTTTTGTGGAGTTTCAACACTTTTGCAGTTCTGCAGAATAGGTCTCTAATATTTGCTCCTTTTCCAGCCTAGAATTCCAGCTGTCGGCATTCTCCCTCTTCATGTAAACCTTGTAAAATAACAGTGAAAAGGCATATGTAATATGACATAATGTGTAATAACATCCCATAATGCAATAAATATCGATATAAAAGCACGATGCAAAATGGACGTATCAGATGGGCACGTGGACCCACGTCGTGAAGGCAACTACGATGGCCCACTCCGGAAAGAGCGCGGCCGCAGCCTCCATCCGTGTGCTAACAAGGTGCATGAGCGCGTCCGCAATCTGCGACTGGGCGGCAAAGGCAGCCCAAACGGCCGATGTTGCTTCTCAGGTGGCGGCAGCAACATATGCCTCTGGGATAGCAACTGGCGAGAGCGGCACATCAGCGGTCCATTCCGCAGCGGCGACCTTAGCCCTGATGGAGGCCGCCCACGACCATGTCGAGGCCGCCCATGCCCAGCTCCTGGTGGTCATCGCACAAATCAAACAAAGCTTCTCCAACAACGGTTGGCAACCCACAGACGAAGAACTGGCAATCGCCGAGAGCGTTCGAGCGGCCGTCCGTTCCTCCGCCGCATACCTTGTGACGATGGAGCCCGTCCAAGCCCAGATCGCGTCTGCCCATGCCCAACTCGTGGCGGGCTTTTCCAAAGAGATGGCAGACGCGGATTGCGAGATGCTTGCCGTGTATGGTGCGATGGATGCCTTGGAGCCCCTTCCCCAAGAGACCATCAGGCGCGAGCTGGACATGGAGGCGGTGGCGGAGATCGACGAGCACAAGCCGTAGTAGTACTCTTTGTTTTGTTTAATTAACAGCGCCGGTCTTTAATTTGTTAGAGTAATGTTTAGGTTAGCTAGCTTTGTTTAATTGTTGAACTTGCTCGATTAACTAGTGTAGGTGTGTTGTAGTCTCCTTTGTGTAACCAAATTATGCAATGGAGTGGATGACCACTTTAACCATGGAAATTCGAACCAGAACTTTTGATGTTCAAACTCATCACACACAGGTGAAGCTATCTGAATTGTTTGTGATGTCCACATATCGTACACGGTTCTAAATAAGGGACCGTGTCTGATGACACTTTGGGTGCCAGTTTTTTGGCTGAAGCGATTCCAAATTTTCGGCTTCCGCAGAAATATCTACCTCCCCGCCCCCTCCCCCTTACCAAAAGCCACATTTCCCCTCTTTCCGCCTTCTATTCCAAGTTGAAACCTTCACTCCTTGCTTGCAACGCCGCCTCCTCGTCGGTGACCCTCCTTCACGCTGCTCGGCCTTGTCTATCCAGGCAGGTAATCCACACCCGACCCCCATCCTCCTCCTCCTTCCACATCCCACATGCCCCGACCACCGGCGCGAGCGCGACACCTTCCACCCAAATCACTGACCCCTCCACCAAATAAGCACTGCCCTAAGCCATGGCACATGCAGTATAGCCGGGATCTCAAGGAGCATTTGGCAGCAGAGAAGCAAATCGCGGCCGCACGCGCGGATGAGGTCGCTATGTCTACCATTCGTGCCGACCCCCTGATCTTTGAGGAGCACCTTGTCATTTGCTAGCTACGTTGGTTAAGCATGCTCGGTTTACCCGTTGTGTGTGCTGCTCCTGCCTTTCCTTCACAAATTCTAGTGAACTGTGCTATCTAATTTTACCATGCAATCTGTTGCTCTAGTGTATATGTTCTATATGTCGTGTAGTGTGGTGCTCACTTATTAACTGTTTTGTTAATTAGTTGTCGTCTTCAGTTAACTGTTTGGTTCAATTCTGCAAATGTGATGTTCAATTCTTCAGGCTACAATTTTGTATTGTCTTCTATGTGAGAAATAAATCGAATTTATCCTTACAAAATACATGAGAAACGAATATAGTTGCTATATTTCCAAGTTGTCAAGCATGCTTGGTTTGGTTATACATTGTGCAATGTGCTGCTCAGTTAACGTTTGGTTCATTTGTGTTCTGGTGTTTAGTTAACTGTTTGGTTCAATTCTACAATGCGATGTTCAAGTTGTGGGTGCACTCTGTTATTGTATACCATGTGAGGAATAAATGGAGTTTGGCTGTAGTAAATACATGAGAAACAAATACAATTGCTACAATTGGTTGTATTTAACTGTTTGGTTAGCTGTCTGATCTTCTATTAGGAGTATGTTATATTGTGCAATGTGGAGCTCAGTTAATGTTTGGTTCATTTGTTGTGGTGTTTATTTAACTGCTTGGTTCAATTCTGTGATGCGATGTCCAATTGTCGTGCGTAGAATTTTGTATTGTTGTGCAGGTGAGGAATAACTCGAATTTCGCTGCACTTAATACATGAGAAACATATACAAGTGCTATATTTCCTAGTTCTTAATCATACTTGGTTTGGGTAAATGGTTTTCCGTGTGGCTTGAATTAATCTAATGAATTTTCAGTGTGCTTATTTTTCATCAACATATTTTACTGATAGCATGCGAACCCTTACTTAACCTGATGACTAACTACTTTATATGTGTTGCAGGGAAACAATGGGAAGCACTGAGGTTTACAATCGAGGTTAGCACGTGCATGGTATGTTCTCTAATAGCACATTATTGTGCAATTGCAGGAACCATTCTAATATTTTGGTTTTTAACAATTTGGTCTTGCACATGTAGGTCCTACTGTCAGAGGTTTTGACCCACTGTTCGACCCTTTTTGCATACGGGGAAATGAGTTGTCCATGAATATCAATCAAATCAAGAAACTCAGAAAGATTGTTAGGATAAAGGAATTAGCAACAAGAAACAATAAGATCTTTGTCTGCACAATAAAGAAGACATCAATTCACTACAAGATGGTACTAACTATTATACCTTGCCTTTTTTTATTCCTTTGCCCCATTTCCAATATAGAGAAGATATTTATGCACATCCTTGTTTTCAGTCCTTTCCAAAGCAGTTCACTGATGATTACCTCTCAAACCACCTCTATAGTTAGGAGGCAACGAAGGTATTCATACAACACCCATGGTTCAATATTGAAGTGTTCCTGAAGAGGATGAAGGACGGACGGTCAATCATCCACAGGCACTGGCCTAAAGTTGCAAAGACCTTCAACATGAATGAAGGCTCAATATTAGCCTTCTACTTCAGCAGTTTTCTAGATGAGATGCATCTGTCTATATACCGTCTATGATGCTAATTTCAAAAGGTTCTACATGTTGCAGGTGGAACTTATTGCTGGTGTAGTTGTGTAATGGGGTAGCTGGGTGCTAAAGCTATATCATGTTGTACTCTGATGTATTTCAATTATGAAATTATGCTTCCATAATATGCAAATGAAATATATTGTGTGGTTAATATGAAATGTCAATTAGATTAATAAATGGACTATGAATAATTGGATAATTAGCCTACTAATGGTGAATTAGCCTGCTAATTGGGCTTTGCTATTCCAAACGGTTGTTGAAAAAATACCGTGGGCGATGACCTCAGGCAACGGACACGGTTTCTAGGAATAAACCATGTTGGATCAATGAACAATCACACACAACTTTCTCTTGAAAACTGTTTGTGTTAGGCCACCTTGCGCAAACGTTTACCACATAAAAACTATGTGTGATGGACAACCTTTGCCACACAATTTCTTCTACGGACCGTGTGTGATACATTCAATAACGCAAACGATTTAACAAGAAAAATTGTGTGTCATGTACCTATGAACGGAAATGTTTTCCTTGGAGCAACTGTGTGGGATGTACATACGAACGAAAATGTTTAGCGGGGACTGGCTATGTGGGATGTACTTGTGACCGAAAACAATTTCGCCATATAATTGTATTTTTTTAAGCTCTATTGTACGTATTTCCGTATTTGAGCGCTCGCCAGTCGCACATGACCTCATTTTGCCAAACGGGTGTGCCAGGAGGGCATATCCCCGATAATTTCTGGGTCGTGTGGGAAGGACCCCCCTATCGCCCACACTTACTTGGCGACAGTTCCAAATGTCATCGCAGAAAGGGGTTAAAACCGTTTGTTTAGGACCGACATGCACCAGTGCACCATCAATCATTAAGTATCTAGGGACTCCAAACCTCGGAAAAATAACTTCTTTAAGCATCTTAGTAGAGGTGTTATGATCAACACTAGTTGGAACACTTAGTAACGTAATCAACAGCAACTAAAATATGTGTATACCCATTAGAGGAAGGAAACGGTCCCATATAATCAAAGCCCCAAAAATCAAATGGTTCAATAACAAGTGAATAGTTCATAGGCATTTCTTGACGTCTACTAATATTACCAATTTTGTGACATTCATCACAGGACAAGACAAACTTACAGGCATCTTTGAAAATAGTAGGCCAATAAAAACCGGATTGCAATACCTTATGTGCAGTTCTATCTCCAGCATGGTGTCCCCCATAAGCCTCGGAGTGACACTTGCGTAGGATCTGTTCCTGTTCGTGCTCAAGTACACAACATCTAATAACACCATCTACTCCTTCTTTATAAAGGTGTGGGTCATCCCAAAAGTAATATCTCAAATCATAGAAAAACGTTTTCTTTTGCTGGTATGTGAAACTAGGTGGTATAAATTTAGCAACAATGTAATTAGCATAATCAGCATATCATGGAGTAGTACGAGAAGCATTCATGACAGCTAATTGTTCATCGGGAAAACTATCATCAATAGGGAGTGGGTCATCAAGAACATTTCCTAACCTACACAAGTTGTCTACAACGGGGTTCTTAGCTCCCTTCCTATCAATGATATGCAAATCAAATTCTTGTAGCAAGAGAACCCATCTAATAAGTCTAGGTTTAGCATCTTTCTTTTCCATAAGGTATTTAATAGCAGCATGATCAGTGTGAACAGTTACTTTACAATCAACAATATAAGGTCTGAACTTATTACAAGCAAATACAACTGCTAAAAATTCTTTTTCAGTAGTAGCAAAATTTCTCTTGGCACAGTCTAAAGTTTTACTAGCATATTGGATAACATTTAATTTCTTATCAACTCTTTGTCCTAGAACAACACCTACAACATGATCACTAGCATCACACATAATTTCAAAGGGTAAATTCCAATCAGGTGGCTGAACAATAGGTGCAGAAATCAAGGCTTTCTTAAGTATTTCAAATACTTCTACACAATCATCATCAAAGACAAAAGGAACATCTTTTTGTAAGAGATTAGTCAGAGGCCTAGAAATTTTTCAGAAGTCTTTAATGAACCTCCTATAAAAACCGGCATGACCAAGGAAACTTCTTATACCTTTAATGTCCTTAGGACACGGCATCTTTTCAATAGCATCAACTTTAGCTTTATCAACTTCAATACCTCTTTCAAAGATTTTATGCCCCAAGACAATACATTCATTAACCATAAAGTGGAACTTCTCCCAATTCAAGACAAGATTAGTTTCTTCACATCTCTACAAAACTCAATCAAGGTTGCTTAAGCAATCATCTAAAGAAGTTCCATACACGGAGAAATCATCCATGAAAACCTCAAAAATCTTTTCACAAAAGTCAGAGAATATAGTAGTCATACATCTTTAAATGGTAGCAGGTGTATTACATAAACCAAAAGGCATACGTCTATAAGCAAAGGTACCGAAAGGGCAAGTAAAAGTGGTCTTTTCCTGATCCTCTTTCGACACAGGTATTTGAGAACCAGAATAACCATCTAGAAAGAAAAATGTGTATGTTTGGATAATCTTTCTAGCATTTGAGCAATAAAAGGTAAAGGGTAATGATCCTTTCTATTAGCTTTATGTCGGGGGCGATGCTGATTCCCGCCAACACCTATGGGGACAGGGCCCCTTTCGGTTCGGTGGGGGGCGGAGAGCGCGCAAAGAGCGGATCGAGGCAGTGCACGCGGGGCGATTTTTTACCCAGCTTCGGGCCGCACGGATGCGTAAAACCCTACTGCTGCTTGTTTGCGTATATTAGATTCTTGCTCAGGAGCGATGGACGCTGCCAGACTGAGCATGAGAGTGTTCTTCTGAGTTCCCGAAATGCGGACCCTGTTCTACGTTGCCCTTGGGCCTCCTTTTATACTCAAGGGGTCACCGACAGGGGGCAACGCAGACAGGAAGGGTAAAAACGGAAAAAGGATGTGGTAGTATAGCTACCGCTACTGTGGATACAGTGTACCCTACCTAACTCTGACGGCAGGGGACAAGGGCATTAAATGCCTGTCTAAGTCTCCTAAACAGTGCAAAAGGTGACCGTTAGGAGCGCCACCATTTGCCACGATGGGCTTCTCTTCATCTCCGCTTGCCACCACGTACCCCTAGCTGCACGGCCTCCCGCCACGTGCGCTCTGGGAGAGTCCCAGAGCGACACGTTAGCAGGTGAGCTGGAGCGCGGGCACGTAGTGGGAGTTTCCCGCGGCAAGCTCCTTGCCGCGGCCGTCGTCTTGTCGCTTCCGGAAGCTTGTCGCTCGCCGGATCTTGCCGGGGCGCAGGGCGCGTCGCGGCAAGCTTTCTTGGTATGTCTTGCGTGGTCTCCCCGGCAAGCTCCTCTTGCCGGGGTCTCGTCTCTTCCCGGTAAGCTCCCCTTGCCGGGGCCTTGGTTGGCCTTCCCGACAAGCTCCTCTTGCCGGGGCCTTCGCTTGAGTACTTTGTTCTTGAATGGTCTTTAAGAGGACCACGGAGGGTCCTGGCGGTCACCCGGCAAGCCTTGCCGCGGGGGCTGCAACTGCCCGTGCACGAGTTCGGGGTAATAGGGTACCCCTACTCTAGTACACCGACAGGAGCCCCCGGGCCTGGGCCATACACGGTGCCGAGCGCTGTTGGGCCAGGCCCAAAACGGTGCACGGGCACGCGCGGCCTAGGTCACGCCGAATCTAACTCCGCTCCCACCGCGCACGCCCAGAACGGCACGCGTCAAACGCTGCGTCGTGGGAGAGATCATGGGAGTTTCCGTGGGGCTAAGCCTCCCGAGCATGCGTCAGGCCATGATGATGGAGGTGGTTCACGCCCGCCTCCTTAAACGGGGGTAGGTGCGAGGGCGTGGTGTATTTACTGGACGGAGCCGGTGCGTGGTTTTCGGGACGTCCACTCCCCGCGTTCACGGGGTGGAACGATGCCGCCTCAGTTCTGCACCCCCGCCACGCGTCCCCCATGCGTTTGGGGTAACGGACGGTGGAGTGGGAAACTGGGCCGTCGCGAGCGGGTCAGCCCCGACTCCCTGCCCTTCTCGTGCCTTGATTCGCCGAGGGGGGCGGCCGAGCCCCCACCTCGCTCCTTTATAAAGAGCGGGATGGGAGCACAGAAGCCCTCACTCTCTCATCTTCTCTTTTCTTCAGCTTCTGCTCCCCTTTCTCTCCTCTGCCATGGAGAAAGGGAACCCAGGCCCTTCATCGGTGGCGGCGAGGGTCGCTGCCCGACAGCGCATCTCTCCCTCTTCCACGCCTGTGGTGGCAGAGCCAGCCATGAGGGGAAGAGGGAGGGGGCGAGGCCGCGAACGAGGTCGAGGACGGGGTCGAGGCGCTCGGGGAAGAGGCGGACGGGGCGGCACGTCAGCTTCACCTCCGCCGGCGGCTTCTCCCCCCATGGCGGTCCATATAGGGGACGACCCTTGCGAGTTCTTCGTTAGGCCGCACCGGGCGCCTCGTCGTCGCCTCCGTCTTCCTGCTCCGTTTGCGCGCGCGATGGAAGTGGAGCCGCCCGAGACGCTGAGGCTGCACATGAGGGGCTGTGGGATCAGCGGCACGCGAGTCCGCATTGCATTCCCAGCCCCTAATGTGATGTATCTTGATCGAGGGTGGAAGATGTTCGCCCGCATCCACAGCTTGACGGAGGGGTTTACCCTCCATTTTAAGCTGATGGAGGGTGATCTCCTCTCCGTCAAGGCCTTCGGGTGCTTCGGCACTCGGTCGAAGTGCTGCGTGGACAGCTCCTCCGACAGCGAAGGCTCCTCCTCGAGCGAGAGCGACGAGGAGGGGAGCGATAGCGACGACGAGGGTAGCGGGCGGCGGAGTAGCGGGTCTGACTAGGCGTCGGGCACCGCCTTGCGCGGCACCGGCGACCCCATCATCCGCGTCGCCGGCTTCTTGAACTCGCCGGGGTCGTCTCCTTGGGCGGCTGGCGTAGGGAGGCTGCAGAAGGGGAAGAGTGCGGGCGACAAGGCCGTCAAGCCGGAGTACGGGGGCGTGGTGCCCTCGACAGCGTGCTGACGTCCCGTCGCCCCGTCTTCGAGCCCCGCTTCTGGCGTCGCCGTCGCCGTTCAGCCTTTGGACGGCCCCCGGGATGTTCCCTTGGTGTCTTCTGGCACCCGTAGCTCGCCTAGGCACTCCTTTTGCCCTTTTCGCCTCCTTGACCTGCCTCCTGAAAAAGGGGGACAGGAAAGGGATTACGGGCATCTTATCTTTTTAGTTTGTAAGCCTTTGGGCCTTAGCTGTATCTAGAACTTGTAATCCTCTCTTTCATGTTTTTCATCCTCTATGGACTGTACCTGAGTGGGATGTTTTTAATGAAAAGGGAATGTTTGCCGGGTTATTTTTCTTGCGAGTTAAACCCACGCCAAGGAACAAATCCTTGGTATCCCTCAGACAGACAATTTCTCTCCCGGCAATCAGACCCTGCCGCCTTCCCACGTCGCTCGACCTTTCTCACGCTTTCGACGGAGATAGGAACGAGGTGGTGCGGTATCCTCATTCCATCCCTTTGCTGCCGCGACTACGACCAATCTTGGCCCCGAGGACGAGCCCCAGGGCCTAGAGTCGGGGGAGCACGGCAGTTTCCGGGGAGGAACATGGGTTTGCTTTCCCCAGTCCATAAGAGGATGCATGATGAGGGAAAAAAACTTATCTGATTGTGCAGCCCCCGGCAACTCTGATCTGCCGTGGGCGATTCTTGGCACTCATAGACCCCAGCGATACTGGCCTGCCGGGAAGGCTTTTATCTTCAGCAGAGAACTTTGACGTTCTCGGTGCCGGCTTCCGGCAAGCTGGTTGCCAGGAAGACTTTCATCTTTGGCAGAGAACTTTGACGTTCTCGATGCCGGCTTCCGGCAAGCTGGATGCCAGGAAGACTTTTATCTTCGGCAGAGAACTTTGACGTTCTCGATGCCGGCTTCCGGCAAGCTGGGTGCCAGGAAGACTTTTATTTTCAGCAGAGAACTTTGACGTTCTCAATGCCGTCTTCCGGCAAGCTGGTTGCCAGGAAGACTTTTATCTTCAGCAGAGAACTTTGACGTTCTCGATGCCGGCTTCCGGCAAGCTGGTTGCCAGGAAGACTTTCATCTTCAGCAGAGAACTTTGACGTTCTCGATGCCGGCTTCCGGCAAGCTGGTTGCCAGGAAGACTTTTATCTTCAGCAGAGAACTTTGATGTTCTCGATGCCGGCTTCCGGCAAGCTGGTTGCGAGGAAGACTTCGGGCGAAGAACTTCGTCGCTCTTGACACCGGCTCCCGGCAGGATCGTTGCCGGAAAGGCTTATGGCGAAGAGCGTCGTCGTTCTTGACGCCGGAGATATTGGCCTTAAGGGCGTTGCCAGCCCCCGGGTCATAACTGCGTTCAAACATAGCAAGTGATTAGCATCGGAAGTGCACTCAACTTGCTCGCGAATCTCGACTTTTGCTGCATATTCCCTGTGCCTGCCGGAATGCTTTCCGGTGCGTATGATCCAGCCAATAGCGCTTGAGGGAACGGGCCCTTAGCGGCTATTCAGGAACAACGCCTCCCAGAAAGGTTTACCTTCTTGGTTCTAGCGCAACCGAACAAGTTGCCGAGCGGACTCGAGGCAATCATGGAGCGCAACTAGTCCCGAGAAGGCTCCTTGGCACACAGGTCCGTGCAGAAATCTTAAGTAAATAACGCATGCTATTTTCCTGTTCAACCCCTCTTTGTACGTCCACCCTACGATTTCTAGGGAAACTTGCCGGTGCAGGCACCCTTGCCGCGAGCGCCGAGTGCGGAACTTCAGCAGCCTGCTGGCGGGGTCGCTACCGACAAGTAATCTCGTCGCAACTAGCTGCAGCACGCTTAAGTTGTTGAGCGGACTCGAAAACAAAGTAAGGGCGCTAGCGGCTCACTTAAGTTGCTGAGCAGACTCGAAGCAAAGTAAGGGCGCTAGCAGTTCGCTTAAGTTGTTGAGCGGACTCGAAACAAAGTAAGGGCGCGGCTAGCTACGGGTTGATTCCTCCGCGCACAGGTTTTTCGTACAAAGAACAAGATCTCCGAGGCGGATCACCTTATATAGAAAGGAAATATCTAAAATTTGCATGACTTAGCTTTTTCTGTTGCCGCACTGGCACTGTTCTTTTGCTCGCCCGCTCCTTGGGAGCCATGATGATGAAGATCTAGCTTTGCGTGCACGCCGGATCGGGTTCGCACGATCTCGACGTACCCCCCTACCTGGCACGCCAGAGATGTCGGGGGCGATGCTGATTCCCGCCAACACCTATGGGGACAGGGCCCCTTTCGGTTCGGTGGGGGGACGGAGAGCACGCAAAGAGAGGATCGAGGCAGTGCACGCGGGGCGATTTTTTACCCAGCTTTGGGCCGCACGGATGCGTAAAACCCTACTGCTGCTTGTTTGCGTATATTAGATTCTTGCTCAGGAGCGATGGACGCTGCCAGACTAAGCGTGAGAGTGTTCTTCTGAGTTCCCGAAATGCGGACCCTGTTCTATGTTGCCCTTGGGCCTCCTTTTATACTCAAGGGGTCACCGACAGGGGGCAACGCAGACAGGAAGGGTAAAAACGGAAAAAGGATGTGGTAGGTATAGCTACCGCTAGTGTGGATACAGTGTACCCTACCTAACTCTGACGGCAGGGGACAAGGGCATTAAATGCCTGTCTGAGTCTCCTAAACAGTGCAAAAGGTGACCGTTAGGAGCGCCACCGTTTGCCACGATGGGCTTCTCTTCATCTCCGCTTGCCACCACGTACCCCTAGCTGCACGGCCTCCCGCCACGTGCGCTCTGGGAGAGTCCCAGAGCGACACGCTAGCAGGTGAGCTGGAGCGCGGGCACGCAGTGGGAGTTTCCCGCGGCAAGCTCCTTGCCGCGGCCGTTGTCTTGTCGCTTCCGGAAGCTTGTCGCTCACCGGATCTTGCCGGGGCACAGGGCGCGTCGCGGCAAGCTTTCTTGGTATGTCTTGCATGGTCTCCCCGGCAAGCTCCTCTTGCCGGGGTCTCGTCTCTTCCCGGTAAGCTCCCCTTGCCGGGGCCTTGGTTGGCCTTCCCGACAAGCTCCTCTTGCCGGGGCCTTGGCTTGAGTACTTTGTTCTTGAATGGTCTTTAAGGGGACCACGGAGGGTCCTGGCGGTCACCCGGCAAGCCTTGCCGCGGGGGCTGCAACTGCCCGTGCACGAGTTCGGGGTAATAGGGTACCCCTACTCTAGTACACCGACACTTTATTTAATTTGCGAAAATCAATTACCATTCTATAACCTCTAACAATTCTTTGTGGGATCAATTCGTCTTTATCATTAGGAACAACAGTAATACCCCCTTCTTAGGGACACAATGGACAGGACTTACCCACAGACTATCAGCAACAGGATAAATTATACCTGCCTCTAGAAGCTTTAGTATTTCATTTCTTACCACTTCTTTCATCTTAGGATTTAACCGTCGTTGGTGATCAACAACCGGTTTAGCGTCTTTCTCCAATTTTATTTTGTGCTGGCATAGATTGGGACTAATGCCCTTAAGATCATCAAGAGTATATCCAATAGTAGCATGGTGCTTCTTCAGAAATAATTTCTCTTCTTCCTACTCTGAGAGGTTAGCACTAATAATAATAGGATATATCTTCTTTTCATCAAGATAAGCAATTTTAAGAGTATCAGGTAATGGTTTAAGATCAAACATGGGATCACCCTTGGGTGAAGGAGGATCCCCTAGAATTTCAACAGGCAAGTTGTGTTTCAAAATAGGTCCCTGTTTAAAGAATACTTCATCTATTTCCCCTCTTTCATTCATAAACATATCATTTTCATGGTCTAGCAAATATTGTTCTAAAGGATCATTAGGAGGCACGGCAATAGAAGCAAGACCAATAATTTCATCTTTACTAGGCAATTCTTTATCATGGGGTTGTCTATGAAATTTAGCAAATTTGAAATCATTAGACATATCCCCTAAACCAACAGTAACAATTTCCTTTTTGTAGTCTATCTTAGCATTAACAGTATTCAAGAAGGGTCTACCAAATATAATGGGACAAAAGTCATCTTATGGGGAAGAAAGAACAAGAAAATCAGTAGGATATTTAATTTTCCCACACAAGACATCAACATCTCTAACAATCCCAACTGGTGAAATAGTATCTCTATTGGCAAGCTTAATAGTAACATCGACATCTTCTATCTCAGCAGGTGGCATATCATGCATACTTTCTTTATATAAAGTGTAAGGTATTTCACTAACACTAGCACCCATATCATATAAGCCATGATAACATTGATCTCCTATTTTTTCAGAAACAATAGGCATGCCAACAACAAGTCTATGTTTATTTTTAGTATTGGGTCTAGCAATTCTAGCAGCATAATCATAGAAGTAAATAACATGCCCATCAATATTATCAACCAAGAGATCCTTAACCATAGCAATACTAGGTTCAACTTTAATTTGCTCAGAGGGTATAGGTGTTCTAGCATTACTCTTATGAACCACAGTTGAAGCTTTAGTATGATCCTTTATTCTAACAGGGAAAGGTGGTTTCTCAATATAAGCGGTAGGATCAACATTATAAGTGATAGTCTTTTCTTCAACTTTTATAGGTTCAACTACTTTTACCTCAATGGGAGGATGATATTTAAACCACTTCTCCTTAGGGAGATCAACATGAGTAGAAAATGATTCACACAAAGAAGCTTCTATCTCAGAGTCAAGTCCATATTTAGTGCTAAATTCATGAAAAGCATCGGTATCTATAAAAGATTTGACACAGTCAAACTTAGGTGTTATACGTGACTCCTTACCTTTGTCGAGTTCCCAATGTTCAGAGTTGTGTTTAATTCTTTCCAATAAATCCCATCTGAATTCAATAGTCTTCATCATAAAAGAACCAGTACAAGAAGTATCGAGCATGGAGCGATTATTGAGAGAAAGCCGAGCATACAAATTTTGAATAATTTTTTCTCTTGAGAGCTCATGATTGGGGCATGAATATAACATTGAATTCAGCCTCCCCCAAGCTTTAGCGATACTTTCTCCTTCGCGAGGCCAAAAATTATATATATAATTATGATCGTGATGAACCAGATGCATAGGATAAAATTTCTGATGAAATTTCAATTTCAATTGGTTGTAGTTCCACTGTCCAATATCATCACATAGCCTAAACCATGTCAATGGCTTTCCCTTCAAAGATAAATGGAATACCTTCTTCTTGATAACATCCTTGGGCATACCTGCAAGCTTAAATAATCCACAAACTTCATCCACATAGATTAGGTGCATATCGGGATGTAATGTTCCATCTCCTGTAAAGGATTAGCTAGCAGTTTCTCTATCAAACCCGAACGAATTTCAAAGTAAACATTTTCATTAGGTTGAGGAGAAACTCTTTGCTCTACTGGTCGGGGTGGAGATACCCCGAACAAGCCCCTCAAAGGATTATTTTCCATAGTAACAAGTGATAGTAAATTTCAGCACACTATATAAATTTTTCCTTACCAAATTCCACCTACCAAAGGCGCTTCACTCCTCGGCAACGGCGCCAGAAAAGAGTCTTGATTACCCACAAGTATAGGGGGTCTATTATAGTCCTTTCGATACGTAAGAGTGTCGAACCCAACGAGGAGCAAAAGGAAATGACAAGCAGTTTTCAGTAAGGCATTCTCTGCAAGCACTTAAATTATCGGTAACAGATAGTTTTGTGATAAGGTAATTTGTAATGGGTAACAAGTAAAAAAAGTAAACAAGGTGCAGCAAGGTGGCCCAATCCTTTTTTTAGCAAAGGACAAGCCTGGACAAACTCTTATATAAAGGAAAGCGCTCCCGAGGACACATGGGAATTATCATCAAGCTAGTTTTCATCATGCTCATATGATTCGCGTTTGTTACTTTGATAGTTTGTTATGTGGGTGGACTGGTGCTTCGGTACTGCCCTTCCTTGGACAAGCATCCCATTTATGATTAACCCCCCTCGCAAGCATCTGCAACTACGAAAGAAGAATTAAGGTAAACCTAACCATAGCATGAAACATATGGATCCAAATCAGCCCCTTACGAAGCAATGCATAAACTAGGGTTTAAGCTTCTGTCACTCTAGCAACCCATCATCTACTTATTACTTCCCAATGCCTTCCCCTAGGCCCAAACAATGGTGACGTGTCATGTAGTCAACGTTCACATAACACCACTAGAGGAAAGACAACATACATCTCATCAAAATGTCGAACGGATACCAAATTCACATGACTACTTATAACAAGACTTCTCCCATGTCCTCAGGAACAAATGTAACTACTCACAAATCATATTCATGTTCATAATCAGAGGGGTATTAATGTGCATAAAGGATATTAACATATAATCTTTGTCACATCCCTAGTTCTGGCATGTCCTATGCCTGCTTCCATCTGAGCATCATGTTTAAATTTTTGAAACCTGAACTGAGGAATTTTGGAAGCCTCAAAAACTTAAATAAAAGAAGGGCAGAAACCCTAAAAATCTCATTCATTGTTCCAAAATGCTCTTCTTAAATGTTTGATAATTTTTGGTAAGGGTTCTGGTCCCAACCAAAATATTGAACATTTTTAAGGAATTATTTTTGGGACTTTGGATTTAATTCATTAGCTATTTGAATTTGAATTATATTCATATAATTAGAATATAATTTCAAATACCCCCTGAAATATTTTATAAGCTTTTGGAAAAGTCCATTAAGCAGCATAAATATTTTCATAGGAGTTTTTGGCATTGTTTGAATTATTTTTAAAATTCAAAACAGTGGCAAAACAGATTAAATAAAAGAAAACAGAAGAAAAAAATAAACCAGAGAGAGAAAGACCCGTACCTGGGCCACTTACCTGTAGCCGGCCCAGCTGCACCAGTCCAGCCCACCGGGGCAGAGCGGCTGTCTTCAACCTCTGCCAGTAGGCAGAGGCGAAGTAGCACGCACGCACGCGCGCACGCGGAGGCCTCCACCTCCTGCTTCGCCGTGGCAGCCTCCCTGACTTCCTCGCGACGCCACGGAGACGTCCCCGACCCCCTCTCACTTCTCCCTCGCTCTCTGGACCTCCCTCCCCCTCGCTCCTCTGCTTCCCCCCCCCCATGACCGAAAGCCACCGACGCCGATTGCCGCAGCCACCGTGCTCCCCTCGCCTCGCCGACGTGCCAAGAAGCCCCGTCTCGTCCCCCTCTTCCTCCTCACCAAGACAGAAGGTGCCGGAAGCCCTGGATGTCGCCAGCTCCGCCGTTCCCCTCCTCGGCCACCGAGGAT
>NC_057800.1:86363617-86424100 GCF_018294505.1 Triticum aestivum
CGGAGCCGCCGCCACCGACGCCGATTGCCGCAGCCACCGTGCTCCCCTCGCCTCGCCGACGTGCCAAGAAGCCCCGTCTCGTCCCCCTCTTCCTCCTCACCAAGACAGAAGGTGCCGGAAGCCCTGGATGTCGCCAGCTCCGCCGTTCCCCTCCTCGGCCACCGAGGATCGCTGCCGTCGATTCGTCGCCGTCCGGCCTGCCCCGAGACCGCCGAGCATCTCTTCGTGACCGTGGTGAGCCCCCGGTAATTTCTCCCCTAACCCTGCCCCCGTTTGGTTGCCGTAGCCGCCGCCCCCTTGCTTACCGTAGCCGTCGCCGCGCGGGCTCGTCGCCGGCGAAGCCCCGGTGACCAAATGGCCCCGCGCGTGCGTCCGTTGCACTCGCAACGACCCGTGGAGCAACGCTAGCGTGGCAGCTAGCTTGTTTGCAAGCCGCAGCGCTAACCCCGCACCCACCCGAGCTCCGGCTGCCGCCTCGCTCGCCGCCGTTGCTGATTCCGACCACCTCAGCACCTCCCGCTGCTACCAAACGACGCGCCTCACCACGACGCGTCCGTAGAGACCAACCCCGCCTCCTCTCGTCGCCAGAATCGCCGGAACGAGAGCCGCCGCCACGTCCGTGTGTCACCGGCGGTTAGCCGCCGACGTGGCCACTTAATTAGGGCTTAAACACCCCGCTAATCACCCACTAGAGCCACTGCCAAGTGGGCCCCCGTGCCTAAATTAATTAGTTTAACCTCTCTGTTAAATTAGCACTAATCTCAGAGGGCCCCGCCTGTCACCGTTGACTTTGCCATGTCAGCATTGACTGGGCCCACATGTCAGCGACACAAACCAGTCTGAGACACTGACGTGTGGACCCCACTGGCCAGGTTTGACCTGGACCAGCCATGTTGACCTGCTGACGTCACTAATACGTCATGCTGACGCAGTATTTGTTTCTGGAATTAAAATAAATCAAAAATGATTTATAAATTTCAGATAATAACCAAAACTTCTAAAATTCATAGAAAATTAACCGTAACTCCAAATTAAATAAATTATATATGAAAAATTATCAGAAAAATTCAAGGAATCCATCTGTACCATTTTCATGCATGTTTGAACAATGTTTGTCCTCTGTTTTGGACAAAACAAATAAATGGCATTTAAATAACCACATATGGAGTTTGAATTTGAATCTTGGATTCAAACCAACTTCATTTAATTTGGTTTTAGGTGCATTAGCCCAAAACACATTCATTTTGCCATGTCATGATCATGCATCATATTGTGCATTGCATTGATTGTGTTCCTTTCTGTGTTGCCGGTATTTGTCCCCTCTCGATAGACGTGATACCGATGATGCGATCGTTGACACTGATGAAGACTCAATGCTATCTTCAGAAGTGCCAGGCAAGCAAAACCCCCTTGTTCATTCCGATACAATCCCACTCTCTCGCTCCTGCTCTCTTTTACTGCATTAGGACAACACCGATTCAACTGTTACATGCTGCGGTAGTTGAACCCCTTTATCCTCTGCATGACCTGTCATTGCCATAGTAAATAGATGAAACCCACTAGCATGAGTAGGAGTTGTTTGAGCCCTGTTGTGCCTACTCATTCATGTTTGTTTGTCATGCCTGCTACTGCTTAGAGTTGAGTCAGGTCTGATTCATCGGGGATGAATTAGAGGTGTGTGAACATGTCCTACTGTGTGTGAGCTAAGTGTGTGAACACGATTTGGTAAAGGTAGCGGTGAGAGGCCATGTAGGAGTACATGGTAGGTTGTCTCATTGAAGCCGTCCTTAGGAACTGAGTTCTGTGTTTGTGATCCATGATTCAGCTACTACCATGCATTGGGCCCTGAAATATGACCCCGCTCGACTTCTTATTCACCCTTGTCCTCTGTCCAGGAGTTGCAAGTAGTTTCTGGTGTTTGTAGTATGCTGGAGGCCGTGGACAGCGCTGACCGTAGGGGTGGGCTGTGATGCGGTAGGCACGTGGCCGGGTATACCGGGCGCCCGTTTGGTGTCACGGAACCCTGTTCACATCGTTTGGGGCTGTGAGCGAAACTCCGGCCGGATCTCCTCATGGATGGAACCCGAATAGGCGATAAACCTGGACTAGAGACTTGAGTGTTTAGGTAGGTCGTGGTCTACACCCACGTCGGCTTTCGCTTGAAGTCTGCCGAGCACATGTCGTGTGCAGACGCTAAGTGGTGGAAACATGTATGAAGAAGTACACCCCTGCAGGGTTAACATCATCTATTCGAATAGCCTTGTCCGCGGTAAAGGACTTCTGGGTTGCTTTTATCAGTTCATAGACAAGTGAAAGTGGATTCTCTAAAATACGCAAGATAAGCGTGAGTGCTATGGATGGCGTTCTCGTAGGGAGACGGGAGCGGATCCATAGTGGTGTATTGATATGGTGAATATGTGGACTCGTGTGCGCCACCTCAAAAGAGTTACTTGCAGTCGTAGTTCAGGATAGCCACCGAGTCAAAGCTGGCTTGCTGCAGTTAAACCCCACCATCCCCTTGTTGATAATGATGCATATGTAGTTAGTTCTGATGTAAGTCTTGCTGGGTACATTTGTACTCACGTTTGCCTATTTTATGTTTTTGCAGAGAGACTTCGGTCTCACTAGTAGTTCCACGTGGACTTCGACGTTTAGCTTCTTACCTCAGCTACGATCTTGTGCCCTCGGCAGGATCTGGTAGATAGTCAGGCTCCTCAGCCTTTTTCATTTATAGATGTCTGTACTCAGACATGATAGCTTCCGCTTGTGCTTTGACTTGTATGCTCTGATTGTTGGGTCATGAGACCCATGTTTGTAATATCTCGCTCCTCGGAGCCTATTGAATAAATTACTTGAGTCGTAGAGTCATGTTGTGATGCCATGTTGTACTTGCACATATCGAGCATATTGTGTGTATGCTATTGAAATGCTTGGTATGTGTGGGATCTGACCATCTAGTTGTTTATCTTTAGTAGCCTCTCTTACCGGGAAATGTCTCCTAGTGTTTCCACTGAGCCATGGTAGCTTGCTACTGCTCCGGAACACTTAGGCTGGCCGGCATGTGTCCTTCTTCGTTCCTGTGTCTGTCCCTTCGGGGAAATGTCACGCGATGAATACCGGAGTCCTGTTAGCCTGCTACAGCCCGGTTCACCGGAGTCCTGCTAGCCCAGTGCTACAGCCTGGATTCACTCGCTGATGACTGACACGTTCGATGCTGGGTCATGGATGCCTGTCCATGTAAGTCTGTGCCACTTTGGGTTTACGACTAGCCATGTCAGCCCGGGCTCCCTATCATATGGATGCTAGCGACACTGTCATATACGTGTGCCAAAAGGCGCAAACGGTCCCGGGCAAAGGTAAGGCGACACCCGTGGGAATACCGTGCGTGAGGCCGCAAAGTGATATGAGGTGTTACATGCTAGATCGATGTGGCATTGAGTCGGGGTCCTGACAGCGTTGGTATCAGAGCTTGGCTGCCTGTAGGATTACCAAGCCAAACTGGTCGAAGTTGAGTCTAGAAATTCTTTAGTTATATAAGGGAATTGATTGTGGGATGGAACGTAAGGCTCTTTTTACTCCTTATACCTTATGCCCTTCTGATCCGAGTCATCTTATCTTTCCTACGGGGATTAAGAACTAGGCTATCTCTTCTTTCTATCAGGATCACGTGTTACTAATCAGTGGACTTATAAGATTGTTGGATTTAAGTCTCAGTTCAGTTCCTACTACTTCCATATGCTAATTGTTGATCTCGGAACCTTGGTATTGTGCCTCTGAGTGGTTATGCCACCATTTTTGTGAATGTCTCAAATCTTTTCCGAGCATTTACAGCCGTTATGCTGTCCGAGTCATCCCAGGTTTCTAAAGAGTCTGATGCATTTGCAAAATCCTTTTTCTCCGGTTTCAATGTCTGTTAGGCCAGGTTAATCACACAAATTGTTGAGCTGAGGTACTCTACTGCCTCAACCTTTATGTTGGAGTTATTATTATGACCCTAGGTGTCTCAGGGGATCATCTAGTAGTCTAGCCATGATTTATGTTCCAGTGTGATGACTCTGGCCGTCATTATCGAAAGCATCCCGTGATGCCATTTAGTAGTAGGTATTCTACTCCTTGGGTTTTGAACCCGAGATTCACTCTACTTACTTCATGTTGATAGGGTTTGCTAGTTCCTTTAGGATATTAGTAACCTTTGCGATAGTCCTCGAGGTTCGTGGTACATCCTTCTTCCAAATACCATGAAGTACTTATGGCCGAAGTTCCTCGTTGAACTGAACGATCACAACCAGAGTGCTCTTGATGAGTTCTCCATTATATATTGTGGTTCTGCCAGTCCTACCTCTCTGCGTGGGTTATCCGGAAGAAACATGTGGAACTTGGTTCGACATACTAATCTATGCATCCACAACTCAGAAAATTATATGTTCTTTGAGTTGTCCCTCTTAGTTGTCTTCTGACCCTCGTCTATCATTTGATAGTCAAGAGTATGCATGCGTTCATTCATCGATGCCTATTACTCTTGTGGTCCGTCCAGCCATTCTATTCCAGAATGACTAGGAGAAACAAACTCCAGTACCTCTTCCATATCCAGGATTGGGTCAAAGAAGTTGTGCTCCGCAGATCAAATTGCTAATCCAGCTTTTGTTCTGTTCTACCTTGGAGTATTACCCCCTTTATGTCAGAATTGTCATGAGGACTGCACCAACTCTCATGAATTTTGACGTAGTGATACTTCTCACCATCACTAGTCATTCCTCGGCCCTCGTGTTGATGCAACCGCAATACCGGCAAATGAATTGTGATGTGTGAAATCAATACTCCCAGCAACCTCGTTGCTGGGTAGTTAAAGGACAATAATTTCATTCTTAGTGTGTTGGTTATTGAATCATCATTCTAAGATTGATCGTGCTACCTAGTCCTTATTTCGGTGCACCCTTCGATTGATGAGTTAGGATCTTGTCAAGTCCTCACTCATTTGATCATATCGTCTTGCCCTCAAAAGCGAGATTGTTCTCGAGCTTAGTAACATACCGGTGGTTCGTGATTTTCCGAATATCTTCTCGGAAGTATTACCAGGTTGTTCCCTGACTGTTATGTTGAGCTCGTGATCAAGTTGGGTTCTTGTGAACCACCCTCTCTCCAAGATCGGTGTTAGACATCCCTGAGCTAGTTGGTTAAGCTAGACAACAACTTGGAGAGTTGGAAGATAAAATCTTGCCTGACTTAGTTCATTCCAAAGGGATATTCTTGTGTAGTGTGTGTTGAAGAAAGATGATATCTTCATCGATTGGTCCCTGTGATCAGTTGTTGGACCTATTGTCTTATCAATCCTTTGATTTGAGTGTGGGCCATCGTCAAGTCAAATCAGTACCAACGATGCTCGTAATGTTGTCTTATTCGTGGTTGATCCCTCGAGCATACACCATTACATCTTTGGTCTGACCAATGCTATCACCGTGTTCACTTAACTATGGAATTCCTTTTAAAAGGAAACCCGGATGAATTGTTGTTGAGCCCATTGACAACATCCTTATCTCCTCCATGATTTTGTTGAACATTAAGCTAGTGTTGGAAACTTTTGAAAGCATTTGTTCATGCTAGTTCATGAAGCATATGTTCGGATGTAAGAAGTGACTTCCTCCAGTTCATGTGCATTTGATGCAAGTTGCCGCCATGGATTCGAGAACGTCAATGTTGTTTCCTTTGGAATCATCCCAAATCAGTCATGCACACGTGCGAAGAATTCTGTGGTTTGAAGACTTGCAACCTTCAATCTATATGTACCCCTAGCACACCAAGCCACTGATTGATTTGTTCAAGGAGAAGGAGTTCCTTCATAAGAGCTAATCCGGACTTATGTAAGGACTTCGATACCCTCGTTGATGGTTCCCCCTCCTGAACTCGGTAGTGTTTTATTATAAGACTACTTTGTGGTCATGCTTGTCTTGGACAACGTGTTCACATGTTTGTAGCAGAACCAGCTCATGTTTTGGAGCTTGCTATCATAGTTCATCTCCCGAGAATCCCGCAACGTCATCTCGTCGATTTGTGTTGCAAACTTCCGTTTTTCTTCCTAGACTCGATGAGTCTGGAATATCCTGACACCAACCAGATCTGAATCTCAGGCAGATATGATGGTTGGAATATTTCCCAAGAATTATAATATTGGTCACGCGATAACCGGTAAAGTGGATGTCGTGGCCAACACACCCAGCCGGAAGACCTGTTATTATAATATCTTGATTGATGAAGTTGGCCACCTCCCCATAGGGATTTCGTAGGGTTTACTCCCTAGTTGCCCCTATGGATTTCTGAGATCCCGAAGTCCGACCTTTTTACTTGATGTTCTAGATATCAAACCATATCTATGAATGGGTTACACTAGCACATCAAGGAGAACATTAGAAGCGGAGTGCTAAATGCCTCTCGGTCGATCATCCGGATTTTATTTCCTTGGCCTCGCTAAGGTGAAATCTGAGAAGGTGTTATCTTCCTTGCATCTGCATCCTCCATCACCCTTCAACATGGTAGTAAGTTGTGTTACCGGACCCTTGACACGGATGTTGGTAAAACCTTGATGATTATGGAATTGCTCAAGTTCTTGAGAGCACGCACAAGTGCTAGGTTTGATCGTCGGCATTAACTGTATAGCGCTCTCAGTTTCCTCGGTTATGCTATAACCATTCCAATAGTGGAATAACTCTTTATTGTTGAGCCTCTCCCCAGTTACCAGAATCATTCCCAGCATTTGCATTTTGTTCCCAGCTTGCACCGCCAATGTGTCATTCTACCATGGGTCTCTTCCATTTCCGGTGATAAGCAAATTCATCCATTACGTTGTCTTCAACAAGGTAATCCACATCATCCAAGTTTGAGTATGCCATTCTACCGACCCCCTCCAAACGATCGCTCGAGAATTGTCTTAGGCTGGTTTAAAGAGTTTCAATGATCTCTGAATCAAAAGTAATTCTTTTTGCCACTTAAGAGAATATCTCTACGAGTCACCTTCCCTAAGGTGTATCGTTATGGTATCATGGCAACTCAACTCCTCGCTACGTTGACAATCGTTTACCACCTTCTTAAGCGTGAAATTGTTGTCTACCTAGTGAACCTTCGTCATCCGTTTCTTTCCACCCCTCTTGATGTGTATCTCGTGTCTCAACCCGAGAGATGGTCCTATGTCTCATTCCGTGAGTTGTTCGATCTTCGAGAAGATCGACCCTTCTAGAGTCTCCTTCTTCCCTCCATGTCATGTTGACAGGATTTCTCAGAGCAGGACTTCAAGACAATAATGGTGTTCAAATCAACGTTCATTTGAAGTGCACCCTGGATCATGAAGATTATACTAGTTTGCGTTTTCCCTTCGTCTTACCCTACCCTTGAATCTCGGGTCGAGATTCTTGTTTAGTGGGGGTGAGTTGTCACATCCCTAGTTCTGGCCTGTCCTATGCCTGCTTCCATCTGAGCATCATGTTTAAATTTTTGAAACCTGAACTGAGGAATTTTGGAAGCCTCAAAAACTTAAATAAAAGAAGGGCAGAAACCCTAAAAATCTCATTCATTGTTCCAAAATGCTCTTCTTAAATGTTTGATAATTTTTGGTAAGGGTTCTGGTCCCAACCAAAATACTGAACATTTTTAAGGAATTATTTTTGGGACTTTGGATTTAATTCATTAGCTATTTGAATTTGAATTATATTCATATAATTAGAATATAATTTCAAATACCCCCCTGAAATATTTTATAAGCTTTTGGAAAAGTCCATTAAGCAGCATAAATATTTTCAGAGGAGTTTTTGGCATTGTTTGAATTATTTTTAAAATTCAAAACAGTGGCAAAACAGATTAAATAAAAGAAAACAGAAGAAAAAAAATAAACCAGAGAGAGAAAGACCCGTACCTGGGCCACTTACCTGTAGCCGGCCCAGCTGCACCAGTCCAGCCCACCGGGGCAGAGCGACTGTCTTCAACCTCTGCCAGTAGGCAGAGGCGAAGTAGCACGCACGCACGCGCGCACGCGGAGGCCTCCACCTCCTGCTTCGCCGTGGCAGCCTCCCCGACTTCCTCGCGACGCCACGGAGACGTCCCCGACCCCCTCTCACTTCTCCCTCGCTCTCTGGACCTCCCTCCCCCTCGCTCCTCTGCTTCCCCCCTCCCCCATGACCGAAAGCCACCGACGCCGATTGCCGTAGCCACCGTGCTCCCCTCGCCTCGCCGACGTGCCAAGAAGCCCCGTCTCGTCCCCCTCTTCCTCCTCACCAAGACAGAAGGTGCCGGAAGCCCTGGATGTCGCCAGCTCCGCCGTTCCCCTCCTCGGCCACCGAGGATCGCTGCCGTCGATTCGTCGCCGTCCGGCCTGCCCCGAGACCGCCGAGCATCTCTTCGTGACCGTGGTGAGCCCCCGGTAATTTCTCCCCTAACCCTGCCCCCGTTTGGTTGCCGTAGCCGCCGCCCCCTTGCTTACCGTAGCCGTCGCCGCGCGGGCTCGTCGCCGGCGAAGCCCCGGTGACCAAATGGCCCCGCGCGTGCGTCCGTTGCACTCGCAACGACCCGTGGAGCAACGCTAGCGTGGCAGCTAGCTTGTTTGCAAGCTGCAGCGCTAACCCCGCACCCACCCGAGCTCCGGCCGCCGCCTCGCTCGCCGCCGTTGCTGATTCCGACCACCTCAGCACCTCCCGCTGCTACCAAACGACGCGCCTCACCACGACGCGTCCGTAGAGACCAACCCCGCCTCCTCTCGTCACCAGAATCGCCGGAACGAGAGCCGCCGCCACGTCCGTGTGTCACCGGCGGTTAGCCGCCGACGTGGCCACTTAATTAGGGCTTAAACACCCTGCTAATCACCCACTAGAGCCACTGCCAAGTGGGCCCCCGTGCCTAAATTAATTAGTTTAACCTCTCTGTTAAATTAGCACTAATCTCAGAGGGCCCCGCCTGTCACCGTTGACTTTGCCATGTCAGCATTGACTGGGCCCACATGTCAGCGACACAAACCAGTCTGAGACACTGACGTGTGGACCCCACTGGCCAGGTTTGACCTGGACCAGCCATGTTGACCTACTGACGTCACTAATACGTCATGCTGACGTAGTATTTGTTTCTGGAATTAAAATAAATCAAAAATGATTTATAAATTTCAGATAATAACCAAAACTTCTAAAATTCATAGAAAATTAACCGTAACTCCAAATTAAATAAATTATATATGAAAAATTATCAGAAAAATTCAAGGAATCCATCTGTACCATTTTCATGCATGTTTGAACAATGTTTGTCCTCTGTTTTGGACAAAACAAATAAATGGCATTTAAATAACCACATATGGAGTTTGAATTTGAATCTTGGATTCAAACCAACTTCATTTAATTTGGTTTTAGGTGCATTAGCCCAAAACACATTCATTTTGCCATGTCATGATCATGCATCATATTGTGCATTGCATTGATTGTGTTCCTTTCTGTGTTGCCGGTATTTGTCCCCTCTCGATAGACGTGATACCGATGATGCGATCGTTGACACTGATGAAGACTCAATGCTATCTTCAGAAGTGCCAGGCAAGCAAAACCCCCTTGTTCATTCCGATACAATCCCACTCTCTCGCTCCTGCTCTCTTTTGCTGCATTAGGACAACACCGATTCAACTGTTACATGCTGCGGTAGTTGAACCCCTTTATCCTCTGCATGACCTGTCATTGCCATAGTAAATAGATGAAACCCACTAGCATGAGTAGGAGTGGTTTGAGCCCTGTTGTGCCTACTCATTCATGTTTGTTTGTCATGCCTGCTACTGCTTAGAGTTGAGTCAGGTCTGATTCATCGGGGATGAATTAGAGGTGTGTGAACATGTCCTACTGTGTGTGAGCTAAGTGTGTGAACACGATTTGGTAAAGGTAGCGGTGAGAGGCCATGTAGGAGTACATGGTGGGTTGTCTCATTGAAGCCGTCCTTAGGAACTGAGTTCTGTGTTTGTGATCCATGATTCAGCTACTACCATGCATTGGGCCCTGAAATATGACCCCGCTCGACTTCTTATTCACCCTTGTCCTCTGTCCAGGAGTTGCAAGTAGTTTCTGGTGTTTGTAGTATGCTGGAGGCCGTGGACAGCGCTGACCGTAGGGGTGGGCTGTGATGCGGTAGGCACGTGGCCGGGTATACCGGGCGCCCGTTTGGTGTCACGGAACCCTGTTCACATCGTTTGGGGCTGTGAGCGAAACTCCGGCCGGATCTCCTCATGGATGGAACCCGAATAGGCGATAAACCTGGACTAGAGACTTGAGTGTTTAGGTAGGTCGTGGTCTACACCCACGTCGGCTTTCCCTTGAAGTCTGCCGAGCACATGTCGTGTGCAGACGCTAAGTGGTGGAAACATGTATGAAGAAGTACACCCCTGCAGGGTTAACATCATCTATTCGAATAGCCTTGTCCGCGGTAAAGGACTTCTGGGTTGCTTATATCAGTTCATAGACAAGTGAAAGTGGATTCTCTAAAATACGCAAGATAAGCGTGAGTGCTATGGATGGCGTTCTCGTAGGGAGACGGGAGCGGATCCATAGTGGTGTATTGATATGGTGAATATGTGGACTCGTGTGCGCCACCTGAAAAGAGTTACTTGCAGTCGTAGTTCAGGATAGCCACCGAGTCAAAGCTGGCTTGCTGCAGTTAAACCCCACCATCCCCTTGTTGATAATGATGCATATGTAGTTAGTTATGATGTAAGTCTTGCTGGGTACATTTGTACTCACGTTTGCCTATTTTATGTTTTTGCAGAGAGACTTCGGTCTCACTAGTAGTTCCACGTGGACTTCGACGTTTAGCTTGTTACCTCAGCTACGATCTTGTGCCCTCGGCAGGATCTGGTAGATAGTCAGGCTCCTCAGCCTTTTTCATTTATAGATGTCTGTACTCAGACATGATAGCTTCCGCTTGTGCTTTGACTTGTATGCTCTGATTGTTGGGTCATGAGACCCATGTTTGTAATATCTCGCTCCTCGGAGCCTATTGAATAAATTACTTGAGTCGTAGAGTCATGTTGTGATGCCATGTTGTACTTGCACATATCGAGCATATTGTGTGTATGCTATTGAAATGCTTGGTATGTGTGGGATCTGACCATCTAGTTGTTTATCTTTAGTAGCCTCTCTTACCGGGAAATGTCTCCTAGTGTTTCCACTGAGCCATGGTAGCTTGCTACTGCTCCGGAACACTTAGGCTGGCCGGCATGTGTCCTTCTTCGTTCCTGTGTCTGTCCCTTCGGGGAAATGTCACGCGATGAATACCGGAGTCCTGTTAGCTTGCTACAGCCCGGTTCACCGGAGTCCTGCTAGCCCAGTGCTACAGCCTGGATTCACTCGCTGATGACCGACACGTTCGATGCTGGGTCATGGATGCCTGTCCCTGTAAGTCTGTGCCACTTTGGGTTTACGACTAGCCATGTCAGCCCGGGCTCCCTATCATATGGATGCTAGCGACACTGTCATATACGTGTGCCAAAAGGCGCAAACGGTCCCGGGCAAAGGTAAGGCGACACCCGTGGGAATACCGTGCGTGAGGCCGCAAAGTGATATGAGGTGTTACATGCTAGATCGATGTGGCATTGAGTCGGGGTCCTGACAATCTTCCACCAAATAAACCAGCTAGCATCGACTACAAGGAGTAATCAACACTACTAGTAAGCCGCAGGTACCAATCTGAGGTTTTGAGACAAAGATCAGATACAAGAGATGAAGTAGGGTTTGAGAGGAGATGGTGCTGGTGAAGATGTTAATGGAGATTGACCCCCTCCCGATGAGAGGATCGATTGTGATGACGATGGTGACGATTTCCCCCTCCCGGATGGATGTTTCCCCGGCAGAACAGCTCCACCGGAGCCCTAGATTGGTTCCACCAAGGTTCCGCCTCGAGACGGCGATGCTTCGTCCCGAAAGCTTCCTTATGATTTTTTTATAGGGCAAAAGACACCTTATACCAGAAGATGGGCATCGGGGGGCTTCTAGGTGGCCCACGAGGTAGGGGGCGCGCCCTCCACCCTCGTGGACAGTGGGTGGCCCCCCTCTGGTGCTTTCGTCGCCCAATATTTTTAATATATTCCAAACTAACTTTCGTGGAGTTTTAAGACTTTTGGAGTTGTGCAGAATAGGTCTCTAATATTTGCTCCTTTCCATCCCAGGATTCCAGCTGCGGGCATTCTCCCTCTTCATGTAAACCTTGTAAAATAAGAGAGAAAAGGCATAAGTATTGTGACATAATGTGTAATAACAGCCCATAATGCAATAAATATCGATATAAAAGCATGATGCAAAATGGACGTATCAATGTCCACGTGGGCCCATGAATATATAGGCTTGTCGCCGATAACGACGCGAGGGAGTGTACGGCAACCACTACATGCATATGTATTGAGGTGATGCGTGCATGCGGGTTTGAATACACAACAATGATGCGGCGCGTGCATCAAAAATCGTACATTAGCTCCCCACACAGAGCGAGATCGGTTCATGATGTGTCGTTGTACTAGCCACTTCGACTCGATGGGAGGGATTCATGCGTACACATGCATGTGTGTGTGCTCAAACTGTATCAGGCATGTCATCCCAAAGCAAAAATAATAATCCCCTCCTAAGTCAAATTAACCTCTCTTGTTGTCAGGCAAAAACTAGTGATGGACCAAGCGGGCCCACAGATGGAAAGCATCGATATCGCTGATAACCGCTTAAGTGGGTGCAAGAGAATAACCACCACCGCTTTGCATGTGGGCCAAACATATATATGTTGAATTCCTAAAATGCACAACTTTGATGTGCCACATGCCTCAAAAACCGTAAACCATGCACCCACACAGAGTGAGGTTCATCAAGCGTACTACATATGATGGTCCCCTTCCCCCCTCTTCATTGCATACTATATGCTCCTACCGTAATATATGTACAACCCAAAAGAATCCTCATCGATGGTGAAATTAATTAACCTCTCCCGATGTAGGTCAAAGTGATGCATGCATGCATCGACGATGGCCTCGTGGTCCCAGAGATGGAAGTGTCACACGTGAGTGTCCTAGCTAGGATATGCATGTGGCCCAAAAAGGTGTTGTGTGATGTTTGAATAGCCACTTTCACAATTTTGATGTGGCACGTGCCTCGGAAACCAAAAAGTCCCGACACTGAGTGAGGTGTACTTGTTCACGGACACGTACGTATAGTATATATGCTAGTCCCCTCCCACCTCTTTGACGCGTACTATATACCACCATAACACAAACAAAAAAGATTCTACCTTGCTGGTCAAATTAACCTCACTGCCGGCTGTTCGTCAAAGTGATAGACGACGACCTCACGGGCCCACAGAAAGCGTCACACGCGAGTATCGAGTGTCGTGTAGGACAACCATTGTCTGCATGTGGCCAAAACATTTATGTATGAAAGGGTTGTGTAATGTTTTAAATATGATTTCACGACTCTGATGTGGCACCGGCCTACATAACAAAATGGCCAACCCACACGGTGGCTCACAACTCGTAGTGTACTACGAGCCACCCGCCACCCCCAGACGCACACACCCACACACACACACACACACCGCGAATCCACCGCAACTACAATGCATGTTAAATTAATTATCCCGCGGTGAACATATATTTACCAAAGGAGTGACATTTTAATTTCAAAAAAAATCACAGAGATTGATTGATTTTCTACAGGTATAATGTGCAAAAGTCAAATTTGAGCTACATGCACATGTGACAGTGCACCTAAATGAATTGCAAAAACACATGTCTCACACTGGGTGCATGTTTACTCCCCGTGCAACAAATTTCAAACATTGAGAATCTTGATTTTTAAATTCTAGTACATCCAAAACATATTTGAAGTTCATGAAACTTATCGTGTTGTCATATGGACACCAATACAAAGTGGCATTGTACTTTTTTTGTCAAATTTGAGACCAGTTTTGATGTAATCTTTATCTAATTACAGACGGGAGATTATTAATAATTGGGAACCAATATCCCAAATGGATTATTTATTCGAACCATGAGCTTTAGACCAATAATGGATACGTGCCATGCTTCGGTTAAGCAATAAAGCAGCAGCATTAATCATCCAAATAGAAAAACAATATACATGCCGCCGCGCGACCCGTATGCCGTGCAAACAGGCGTGAGTTGACAGGACGCATGCGAGCAGTCCGCCGCGTAGGAAGACGGGGAGGCATGCGTGCAGGTGTGTGAGATGGAGGCGTGCTCCTTGCGCAGTGTCATCGGGAGGCGTGCAAGTAGCTGTGTGAAACTTTCATAGGAATACCAGCAGTCCGATGCGCAGGCTCACCGGGAGGCGAGCCATCAGTTGGACCGTCGCCCGCCTCTCTCCCACAACTCCCACTACTCCATATTAAAGGTGCGCCCGAGCGACCGCACCCCCCATCCTCGCTACACACACAATCCTCTCTCTCCGCTTGCATCCTCGACGCCGCTCTCAGTCCTCAAAGCCATCAGTGTATGAGGATGCCGCTGAAGCGCCCCATCGGAGGGAGTGGCAACGCCGGGGCTATTAAAACACCGGAGCACGGCGTGGAGATGGAGACAGAGGTTGCCGTCACTGCCGGCAAGTTATCGCTGCACCCTGGCATCGTCGATGGTGTCGAGCTTCCGCAGCCGGAGGCGGAGTTCCGCACCGAC
Organism: Triticum aestivum; assembly: GCF_018294505.1. Lineage (NCBI taxonomy): Eukaryota > Viridiplantae > Streptophyta > Magnoliopsida > Poales > Poaceae > Triticum > Triticum aestivum. Next base: position 86,378,289 of record NC_057800.1, read on the forward strand.
TCTGACGACCACTCTGGCGACGACTCCGACGATGACGGACAGCTGGTTAGTCATCTATACCCATTTATGTGTCAAATAGATCATAGGGTTTCTCTGGTTACTCCTGCCTCCCCCTTTTTGGAATAGAAATCATATGGTTATGTTCTCCCAATCCATAAAATCTGAGTAAGTTTCGTTAGATCCATGTAGTCTATTGATTGTTTGAATGGTACATGTGATAAGTGATTAGTTCTTTCATCTGTGCAAATTATTTCTGCTAGTAATCTGACTGGGGTTAGTGTTCTTGCTAATAATTCCTAGCCAGGGCTTGACAATTGATTTTGAATGACCTACATATGTTTATGCCATTATTTTCTTCAAGATTGGTCTATACATAGACGACTGTGCTTAAAAATTGAACCATAATCTCTAGATATGTATAAATAAATAGCCATAAATTCCTAATCCTACTTCACGGCTTGTAATCATTGATTTGATGCCAAATTTGTTTTACTATTTGTATAGGTGCTATCTGATGATGTGGACAGCGAGGATGAAGATGGCCAGAGGAGGTACAATAGGCAAATCCTGAGGGAGCTTTATGCGGGAATGCATAACAGGCGTATTAGGACCTGGAACGGCGGCTATGGATGCCCATTCTGCAACCAGAAGCTTCATGATGTGTATCTAAGTGTGCTGGTGCATGCAAGAGGACGGGCAGTTGGCTCCTTCAAGCAGAAGCATTGTCGCAGGGTGGCGCACGGAACGTACACCGAGTACCTAGAGAAGCTTCAGGATCGTGTCGGCCGCATGTGAGATGAGATGTGGGATGGATCAAACTATGTACACTTGAGTATGCTTAATGCGGTTGAACTATGTACTTATGGTTGAACTATGCTTATGTACGTGTATGTTTATTATCTATGTCTGAGTATGTTAAATATTTGGTCAACATTTGGTAAAAATTACAAAGGGGGACCAATAAACCAGGACGAAGGTAGTACGTCAATCACACACTGTTCCCAAAATTGGAACCGTGTGCAATGACTTTCATTTTGTCTATTGCGTCAATCACACATGGTTCGCTCTAGCAAACCGTCGCCCCCAAAATTCTTTGTGGCATAGAAAACCCTCAGCACCCAATTCAAAAAAGAAAAAAGAAAACTCTCACCATCCCCACGTCACAAAAACCCTTACCTCGCCCGCCACCCCCTCGGCCCCTCCGGTACGTTCCATGTTCACACATGCACAAGCTCCTCTGTGCCTATGCCATGGCACCGCCTATCGTGGCGGTAAACACTTATCTCAACGCCTGCCACCGCCACCAGGCTGCCGGCAAAGCCCACCGCATTTTGCCACTTCCACTTGCCTATGCCATGCCATGGCACAACCTATCGCGGTTGGGAATCTGTCGTACTGAGGGTTCTTTCTCATGGATGACAAGGTAACTAATTTGATGAGATATTATCTCATCGCTTATCCAAGTTCATCTGCCTTCTTTAATCACCCAGCGGAAATCACCGTGAATTCATTTTTATTTGAGCTGATTTGAGGTTTTCTTTCATTCATAGAATGTACAGTGCGCCGACACTTCAGGACTTTGCGACCTCCGCAAGAGATTCCATCTCACCATACTAGATAACTTGAGGACGCGTGCTGTATGTTCAATCTCACCCTAAATCAGTTGGCATGGCCTACTTTCCTGAACATATTCTAAATATTGCTACATTTGGATAGAAGGTGCCACATGCACCATATACGTCAAAGGGGATTTTTTCCCTCTTCTATCTATATTAGGCAAATTAATGATGTATTGTTCTTTCGATTACTCTCATATTTCCATGACATCATGTTTAACCTATCTGTTGAATTATAGATTGTTGTCCTTCGATTTCAACTGTTGTACAGTTCTTTCAATTAAGGCCCATATTTGCATGTTACCATATTTTCTTTAACAATCCTACCATTTTCTATAGAACATCCCTTGCTATGCAATAGATTATGTAGTGCGCAATTTTTCCCTTTACATAGATGAAGGCTCCAAGGATGTCATACTGCACACAAACCATGGATTTACAATCGTTGCTACTGTAAGACTTGATGAACATGGTGACTCCTATTTTGGCACTGGCTTTTGGAAATAAATTGCAAAGTTTTATGTACTGAAAGCTGGCAATAAAATTGCACTGCACATAAAAGGCCCTGGTCATGAGATATATGCTAACTTCCCCGACAAAATCATCCGTCCAGACTTTGTTCGAAGTAAGTTTTCTTTTCAACTATCTACATGTTGACTTGCCCAGCAATGTCAAATGAATTGTGTAGTATTTAAGCAACCAATTGTTATTCCCTTTTCTTACTGTATTCCTACCTAATAACTTCTAGTTACCAATACACTTTTCTATTGCCCTATTATAACTAAATATTCCCTGTACTCCCATTTCTATCAGAAAGCGCCGCTGACAAGGAGACTCCAGAAGTGGAGAACGGGGCTGGCAACAAGCAGAGGTGGGGCGAGCTAGAACCGCAAGCGACTTCAGCAGGCCTAGACTTCATCAACAGCCTCCCCGATGATATGTTGAGAGTCATCATCTCCCTCCTCCAAATCAAATATGGGGCACAGACAACCATCCTTTCCCGGTGGTGGCACCCCCTATGGAACTCCAGCCCTCTCGACCTCATCGACACCCACGAGCTCTTCCATGGCTATCACAAAAGCTTGGATGCGTTCTCAAAGATCCTCGGTAGTCACCTTGACCCAACCAAAGGCCTTAGAATGGGCAAGTTTCATTCCAATGGCAAGGCCCGAGCCAAGCTTGATGACTGGTTTCGATCCCCCGCCCTAGATCAGCTCGAGGAGCTCACTTTTGATCATGGGCATATGCGGCCAACGTCCGCACTCCGCCTCGTGCCCACGCTGTGCGTCGCCAAGTTCAGGAACTGCCATCCCCCCCTTAATGATGCGCCCGCTCTTATTCTACCACGACTGAAGCACCTCGAGCTCGTCGCCGTCTGCCTCTCAAACATTTACATGGAGCACCTGCTCCGTGGCTATACTGCACTTGAGTACCTTCATCTTCAGGCAATCAATGGGTTGAGTACCTTCCACATCACCTCCATGACTCTTCGGACTATTTATGTGTGTTGCTGGTGCGGCAGGAAGACATCACAAGATGTGTACCACGGTATGGTCACTGAGGACACACCTGCACTAGAGAGATTACTTGTAATTGATCAAGAAGGTCCAACAAGAATCAATGTCATTTCTACGCCGAAATTGATAGTGGTGGGCTACTCGAGTCACAAATACTATGAACTTGTTATTGGATCCACACCCATTCAGGTACAACAGCCGCCTTCTACCTCTCCTTCTACAAATTAACATTATTTCTAATTTTGAAGATGTTTGTTCATCTTTCATTCATAAAATGATTCTAACAAGCTTGACCCCGAAACTGTGCACAATGAAGGTCTTGGCACTAGAATCTATCCGCCCCAACCTGGAGCAAGTTGTCAGTTTCCTGAGATGCTTTCCGTGCCTGGAGAAGCTATATATCGAGGTGATGTTCCTTTTCTGTTAAATGTTAACCATAAGGGAGTTCAAGTTTTTTTAGGGAACTTTTCATCCACTCCAACCTCTTGTGAAGAAGGCTACATTTTTCTAGAATGTAATCAAATGCCCATGCTAATCATGTCAGACCGAAGATGGCATGTTAGTGCATTTTACAAATCCTACAAACCAAATAGGCCTGTAGTAATGTTCAAAACTGCATGTAGGCACTAACATGTTTTATTCTTTTGCAGATAAGATTAGGCCCAGTGGTGGATAATGTGATACAATATAACAATCACGTCGAATGCCTAGATTTGCATCTCTCACAAAATACTTTGAACTCCCACCGAGGAACCTTACCGGAGATTATATTCGCCATGTTCTTTGTTCTCAGAGAAAGGGTGCTGAAGGAAATGAGGTTTGCCCTACATTTATTTCGCAAAAATGAATGGTTTGTTGATCAGCGCCGGCACCTGCGGCAGAATGGAGTAGGCTCCAAAAATGCTGAATTTCATTTTGGAACTTCAGATGATAGAGTAATCGAAAGTCATCGTGTCAACCCCATACATGGCTTCACAATGGCTGACCCCTTTGCAAAAATTGTAAGGTTTTGAAACCAGACTTAGAAGTGGTGATATTAGTTTGAACCTCTCTGGTATCCATGTTCAGTGGATCAGCGCGAGCGTTTGCAGCTGATGAGCTGAATTTCATTTCTAATATTAGTTTGAACCTTGTAATCTTCGAATTTGAGCCATATAACTCTGGAATTTGAACCTTGTAACATTTCGAGCTTTTGTGGTACAATCGTTTAAATGGCATCATATGAGACTCGTGTATTGCTAACAGTATTTTGACCTTAATATGCAATGGTCTTAGCTTTTATTAACCATTCTCGGATCAGTTTACCTTTTCGATCTCACAGCACACGATCTGTACAGCTAACATGACTGCGATCTTCGACATTATTGCACATAGTTGGTTTCTTCCACCGTGTGCACTATAGATCACAGAATTAATTATCGCACTTGAGTGTCCATCATCACCCTTCTATGTAACTTTGACCTCATCACCCATGGGTAAACTTATGATAGAAGTCATTCCACACACTTCGTTTTTACAAAGATTTTTTCCAATAAACGCCCATGATTTTTCCCTCTTCTAGTCGACGCATGGCCAAACTAGCCGGGCGGGAAGCTTGCACGGTAAACAGCATGGTAGCGCGGGAACAGGCTCACCGACGATGCATTTGGTGCCTCTTTGAGCCCACGCGTGCGGTGCGGTGTTGTCAAGCGTGCACTGGAATCCTTCGCTATGAATGTTGTGACAAGATGTTGCGATTACAGGCCGGCCGGACCCCATTTATTAAAGTGGCCATTTAACCCTTGTGTCTCTTCAACCTTTTGATCGTGCCCCACCATTGCAAGAAGCACACCCACCATGAGAAATTCTTAGAGGTTATCATGCGCGGCTCTATTGGCGCTCCGGGCAGCTACCGACGATGAGCAGTAGTTCACCATGCATCATGTGGTGGACACCCGCAGAAGGTTCATGGACCTCTCGGTGGTGTACACTAACGACTTGGTCTGGGTGGAGCATGATATGCCTCCATCGTATCTACTTTTCCAAACACTTTTGCCCTTGTTTCGGACTCTAACTTGCATGATTTGAATGGAACTAACCCGGATTGACGCTGTTTTCAGCAGAATTGTCATGGTGTTATTTTTGTGCAGAAATAAAGGTTCTCGGAATGACCTGAAAATCAACGGAGATTATTTTTGGAATATATAAAAAATACTGGTAGAAGAATCCACGTCAGGGGGCCCACACCCTGTCCATGAGGGTTGGGCGCGCCTACCCCCCTGGGCGCGCCCCACTGCCTCATGGGCCCCCCATGCTCCACCGACCTCAACTCCAACTCCATATATTTGTGTTCGGGGAGAAAAAAATCAGAGAGAAGGATTCATCGCGTTTTACGATACGGAGCCGCTGCCAAGCCCTAAACTCTCTCAGGAGGGCTGATCTGGAGTTTGTTGGGGGCTCTAGACAGGGGAATCCGTCACCATCGTCATCATCAACCTTCCTCCATCACCAATTTCATGATGCTCACTGTCGTGCATGAGTAATTCCATCGTAGGCTTGCTGGACGGTGATGGGTTGGATGAGATTTATCATGTAATCGAGTTAGTTTTGTTAGGGTTTGATCCCTAGTATCCACTATGTTCTGAGATTGATGTTGCTATGACTTTGCTATGCTTAATGCTTGTCACTAGGGCCCGAGTGCCATGATCTCAGATCTGAACCTATTATGTTTCAATGAATATATGTGAGTTCTTGATCCTATCTTGCAAGTCTATAGTCACCTATTATGTGTTATGATCCATTAACCCCGAAGTGACAATAATCGGGACCATTACCGGTGATGACCGTAGTTTGAGGAGTTCATGTATTCACTATGTGTTAATGCTTTGGTCCCATACTCTATTAAAAGGAGGCCTTAATATCCCTTAGTTTCCAATAGGACCCCGCTGCCACAGGAGGGTAGGACAAAAGATGTCATGCAAGTTCTTTTCCATAAGCACGTATGACTATATTCGGAATACATGCCTACATTACATTGATGAACTGGAGCTAGTTCTGTGTCACCCTAGGTTATAACTGTTGCATGATCGATCGCATCCGCCATAATTCTCCATCACCGATCCATTGCCTACGAGCTTTTCCTATATTGTTCTTCGCTTATTTACTTTTCCGTTGCTACTGTTACAATCACTATAAAACCAAAAATATTACTTTTGCTATCGTTACCACTACTATCATATTACTTTGCTACTAAATACTTTGCTGCAGATTTTAAGTTTCCATGTGTGGTTGAATTGACAACTCAACTGCTAATACTTGAGAATATTCTTTGTCTCCCCTTGTGTCGAGTCAATAAATTTGGGTTGATACTCTACCCTCGAAAACTGTTGCGATCCCCTATACTTGTGGGTTATCAAGACTATTTTCTGGCGTTGTTGCCGGGGAGCATAGCTCTATTCTTTGAGTCACTTGGGATTTATATCTGCTTATCATTATGAAGAACTTGAAAGATCAAAGAACCAAGATTTTTCCCTCAACTACGAGGGGAGGTAAGGAACTGCCATCTAGCTCTGCACTTGATTCACCTTCTGTTTTGAGTAAACTTGTGACACCTACACATGCTATTGATTCCGATAGGTCACATGTTATTGATGATGCCACTTCTTCTTTGCATAATACTTATGATGAAACTACTTCTATGCCTGATACTACTGTGCCACTAGGTGGATTTCTTGATTAACAACTTGCTAGGGCTAGAGAGAATGAAATTATTGAAACTGATAATATTATGAAAGTGACGATGAAGATTCTCCCCCTAGATATGAATTGCATGTTGTTCCTGAGGGTTATCTTATGGATGAAGAAACTGCTAGAGACTTCTTAGCTTGCAATGATAGATCTGATCTTAAGAAATTATTAGCTAAGCTTAAAGGAAAATCTTTGAATGCTAGAATGAAATATGACCCTGCTTTTGCTACTTCACCTATCTTTATCACTGATAAGGTGTCAGGACCCCGATTCCAAGTCATATCAATCTAGCCGGTAACACCTCATATCACTCTGTGGACTCATGCACGGTATTCCCACGAGTGTCGCCTTACCATGGCCCGGGACCATTTGCGCCTTTTGGCTCACGTATATGATAGTGTCGCTAGCATCCATATGACAGAGAACCCGGGCCCACATGACTAGTCGTGAACCCAAAGTGGCACTAACTTACGGGGACAGGCATACATGAATCAACATCGAGCATGTCGGTCAGCAGCGTGTGAATCCGGGTTGTAGCACTGGGCTAACAGGACTCTGGTGAATCGGGCTGTAGCAGGCTAGGCAGGGCTCCGGATGTCACCGCGTGACATTTGCCCGAAGGGACAGACACAGGAACGAAGTGAATCACATGTCGGCCAGTCAAGTGTTCCGGAGCAGTAGTGCTGGGCTAGCAGGACTCCGGTGAACCAGGCTGTAGCGGACTACTATGGCTCATGGAAGCACAAGACTACATTTCCCCATAAGAGAGGCTACCAAGGATAAACAACTAGGTTGTCGGATCACACACATACCAAGCATTTCAATCATACACACAATATGCTCAATATGTGCAATACAACATGGCATCACAACAAGACTCTATGACTTGGAGTATTTATTCATTAGGCTCTGAGGAGCGAGATATTACAAACATGGGTCTCATGACCCAACAATCATAGCATACAATCAAAGCACATGCGGAAGCTTAACTTGTCTGAGTACAAACATCTATAAATGAAAAAGGCTGAGAAGCCTGACTATCTACCAGATCATGCCGAGGGCACAAGATCGTAGCTGAGGTATCAAGCTAAACGTCGAAGTCCATACGGAACTACTAGCGAGACTGACGTCTCTCTGCAAAACATAAAATAGGCAAACGTGAGTACAAATGTACCCGGCAAGACTTACATCAGAACTATCTACATATGCATCGGTATCAACAAAGGGGTGGTGGAGTTTAACTGCAGCAAGCCAGCTTTGACTCAGTGGCTATCCTGAACTACGACTACAAGTAACTCTTTTGAGGTGGTGCACACGAGTCCACATATTCACTATACCAATACACCATTATGGATCCGCTCCCGTCTCCCTACGAGAACACCATCCATAGCACTCACGCTTATCTTGCGCATTTTAGAGTATCCACTTTCACTTGTCTATGAACTATGCAAGGGGTCCAAGTTTCCATATCCGAGGAATCCGGCTATTCGAATAGATAATGATAACCCTGCAGGGGTGTACTTCTTCACACACGCTCTCTTCACTTATCGCCCTGTACACGTCTTGTACCTCAGCAACCTTCAAGCGGAAGCCGGGCGAGGGAGTCGGCCATGACCTGACTAACCAACAAGTCTCTAGTCCAGGTTTATCGCCTATTAGGGTTCCATCCGCAAGGAGATCCGGCCGGGGTGTCACTCACGGCCCCAAATGATGTGTGTAGGGTTCCCAAGCCCACCATCCGGGTGCCACTTGGTACACTGTGCCACTATGCCTAGGCTGTCCCAAGCCCACCTGTACCGGGTGCCACTTGGTCGACTACTAACACTACCTACAAACACCAGAAACTAGTTGCAACTCCTGGACAGAGATCGAGTTGATTAATAAGCCGAGAGGGACCGAGTTACCGGAACCCAATGTGTGGTAGTAACTGTTCATGGATCACAAACACAAAACTCAGTTCCTGAGAACGGCTGCAATGAGACAACCCACCATGTACTCCTACATGGCCTCTCACCGCTACCTTTACCAAATCGTGTTCACACACTTAGCTCTCAACGGTAGGACATGTTCACCACGTTCCAATTCATTCCCGATGAATCAGACCTGACTCAACTCTAAGCAGTACCAGGCGTGACAAACAAGCATGAATGAGTAGGCACATCAGGGCCCAAACAACTCCTACTCATACTAGTGGGTTTCATCTATTTACTGTGGCAATGATGGGTCATGTAGAGGAAAGGGGTTCAACTACCGCATCATGTAACAGTTGAATCACTGTTGTTCTAATGCAGTAAAAGAGAGCAAGAGCGAGAGAGTGGGATTTTATCGGAATGAAAAAGGGGGGTTTTACTTGCCTGGCACTTCTGAAGATAGTATAGTTCTTCATCGGTGTCATCGAATTCATCGCTGGATCAACATCTACTGAGGGGGGACAAACACCGGCAACTGAGAAAGAACACAATCAACACATGACGATATGCAACAATATGATGCATGCTATGACATGGCAATATGAATGTGTTTTGGGCTAATGCAAGCTAGAACATATTGAAATGAGTCCATTTGAACCAAAGATTCAAATGCAAACCCATTTTATGAAGTCATATTAGTGCATTAACTTGTTTCACCTAAATAGCAAGGTTAAAGTGTTCTAACATGCATGAAACTAGTACAGATGGAAAGATTGGATTTTTTTTTGATCATTTTTCATATATAATTTATCTTATTTGGAGTTATAGATAATTTTCTATGATTTTTAGAATTTTGGGCATTTTCTGGAATTTCCTGAATAAACTTAAATCCAGAAAATGATTTATAGCGTCAGCATGACGACTGCATGATGTCAGCAGGTCAACAACGCCAGTCCAGGTCAAACCTGACGGCTGGGACCCACACGTCAGTGTCTCAGGGCTGCTTTGGGTGGATGACAGGTGGGCCCGGTCAATGCTGACTAGGCCATGGTCAGAGCTGACACGTGGGGTCCACGGCATTAGCACTAATCTAACAGAAAAATTAGACTAACCTAATTAGGCTCAGGGGCCCACATGGCTGTGGCTCAAGGGGGTGTTTAGAGTGGTCATTAGCAGTTAATGAGACTACCACGGCAGCATCGCCGGAGCTCAACGCCGGTGACCTGGGAACGCGGCGGTGTTGATCGGGACAGTGGCTCCGGCGACCAAATTGATGGCCGAGCCCATCTACGAGGAGCTAGGGCTCGTGCGCATCCAACGGTGGCAGGGGGAGGGCACGAGGTGGCCGGAGTTGACGACGGCGAGCACTTGGGCGGCGGCCGGAGATCGGGCGTCGGTGGAAACGACGCTACAGCGAATGGCAGGAGCAGTGGGTGGGGGTTTTGGGCTTTTGGCATCACGCTGAGCACGGTGGTATGCTCAGACGCGACGTGCGTGAGCTCTAGCCATGGCGGTGACACGGCCGGCGGCGATGGGTTCTCGGGATCGACAGAGGCGACTGCTGCACGGCGAAATCGAGCACGGGGAGAGAGAGGGGAGGCATAGGACCTCACAGTGGAGAGGAAGAGGTGGTCAGCAAGCTTGGAGGCGACCGGAGTTCAATGAATCGGGCGACGGTAACCGGCGGGTCCGAGGTAGGAGACGACCTCGAAGGTGTCTCTTCAAGGCGTCCGGGCTCGTGGGACTGGGCGTAGAGGTGCGCTGCAGCGAGGCAGTGCTCGTGGGCTAGCTGGCTTAGCGTGGGGAGGTCGGTGGCCATGCCGAATGGCAATGGTGGCGACGGCTCCGTTCGGTGGTGCTGCGGGAGAGAGCAGAGGAGGGGGAGGGGGTCCAGGGAGAGAGCGAGGGGGTCGAGAGGGAGTGCGTGGCATCACGGAGGGAGTCCAGGGCGACGAGGGGGCAGCCAGGCAGGCAGCTGCCGGCGTGGCACGCCGCGGCGTCATGGCTGTCTTCTCCTGTGCCTCATGGCAGGAGGAAGAAGACGCCCCTGCCCTCGGTGGGGCGGCCAGGTGGCTGGGCTACCAGGTGGGCTGGTCCTGCAGGTAACACATGTAGTCTCTCTCTCTCTTTTATTTCTGTTTTTCTATTTTCTACTGTTGTTTTTGATTTAGTAAAAATACTAAACCACTTGGTAAAATCCTGAAAATAATTTTAGGCACCTTTGAAATATTTCCCAACAGCCCTCAAGTACTTTCAGGATTATTTGGACAATTAAAAATATTTATAAGATTTAAATGTCCAAATTCAAATACTTATGGATTAATTCAAAAATCCAAAGTGTCCTAGAAAAATGTGCACCATTTTTGGCAGAGGTTCTAGACCAATCCAAAGATGATGAACATTTTTGGGAAGGCATTTTGGGTGCATTGAAAATATTTTTATTTGAACCTAGTTGAATTTTTTCTGATGCTAGGGTTTGGTCAATCCCTATTTCAACTTAAATAGAATTTAAACATGATGCAACAAGATGCAAAACACCAGGCAGTACCATAAGCTAGTGTCACGACCGGTTTTCCGGGTATAAATTTCCAGAAAATGGCCGTTGTGCTCACCAGCCCCAGGATTACTGTTAGCTGATGAGGCACCAACTTGATACAGAAGTTCCAAGCAAAAATACAAAACATGTAGTACAAGACCATTCGGGCCTGTGAGTACAACAATTGGTTTCTAGTGGTCGATGGCGGAAGCGGTTTGTGAGTCATCCGTGTCTATGGGACTCCATTTCCCACAGGAACAGCTGACCAGGTCAACTCCTATCTTTGCGAGGCTGCTATCACCGTTGCTTAGTTTTCGGGGCTGTCACCGCAACGCTCCTCTCCATGTAGAAATCTGGCCAAGACAATAGCCAGGGACAAGCCAGTGAGTACTTTGAATGTACTCGCAAACATTATGAACACTGGGATAATATAATTGATAATTATGCACTGAATTATTCTATGATCACATCATCAGTCATAAATAAAACATCTTTTATGCATGCAATCAGGTTATTTATATGCAACATGAATAAGCAATAATGGAGTGGGAATAAAATGCCGCAGTCGGGCGTCTGTGCGACACCACATAAAGGGCTTATAAAGTAAATAAATAACAAGCAATGCCACAGTCGGGCATCTCAGCGACACCACATAAAGGGCTTATAAAGTAAATAAATAACATGCAATACCACAGTCGGGCGTCTCAGCGACACCACATAAAGGGCTTATAAAATAAATAAATAACAAGCAATGCCATAGTCGGGCGTCTCAGCGACACCACATAAAGGGCTTATAAAATAAATAATCACAATGAATATCCAGGAGGTAGAACCGTCCCAAGGATACTCAATGATATAATGGGTTAGTCTATAATAATAATAATCAAAATCTTCACAAGTCAGAAGTCACAATCCAAGTTCTGGTTTTAACAATTTCTCCTTCGAAGACCGACACTAAGACGAACCCTTGACCCATCCCAGACTGAAATCCTTAACCATGGACACGGCTATTCGAATAGGTTTAATCTCTGCAGAGGGTGTACTCTTTACCCATGAGTAACGGATTCCTTCAGTCCATCGGGACTAATTCCGTCTACGGTCTTTTAATTGAAAACACACCTGACTTACACACACCAGCTTAACTCACCGGTGTCTGGAATCACCCACGACACTTGTTAAGCAAAACTCTAAGTGGGGAGGCTACAACCTCGCGTAGCATGGGATCAAATTTATATCGCGCGCTCTAAGGGGTGGCCTCCCCTCTCGGTCCCAACCGGAAACACCCATGCCCCCGGACCAGGTGGCCTGCCTACCGGCTACAACCGGTATCTTCCACCATGGCCTCTCTGTATGGTGTGTGCTTGAAAGGGGTTGACGACTTACTGAACCGTACCCTACCTGCGGCAGGGACAAGTGGTAGTACAAAACAAGTATGGGGGTTACTAGAACAAGACTCGATCTACGGTCGACTCAGGAGGTTTATAAATTCCCTGCATGACATGTATAACAAATATATTTCAACCAACAAAATCACCACTCAATATACCTTACCATGCCATACCGGACATAACCGTCCCGACGGAGGCCGGCGATAAGCTCACGCCTACCCAAGGCAGAGGCTTTCCCGGATTCCTTTCCGGCATGCATGCAAGGCACATGAGGATGATTACCATCACAAGTATATTCATTTCCAACAGCAAGGAAATCACTAATATGCCTTCATGCAAATGATCATATCGCCACATAAAATAATGAGTTTTTCCGAAGTAAGGTGGTGTTATGACCGTGTCAACTAACACACCAAAAATATTATGCCGGGGTCCAGGATGCTTGCCTTCATGGTGTGTAAAGGCAGGGTGCACTCCAAAACTTTTGAAAGTTTTCTTCTCTCTCCAAAAATCATATTAAAAATATTTTTGAATCAATATGTAGTTTCAAAAATAGTACCAAAAAGTTGTCTGAATTTTTTTGAAATAAATCTTAAAATAAACTAGACAAAATTTTAGGAAGGTAGGAAAAAGAATCAACTCACTTGGAGTTATAATTAAAAAGTTATAGGCAGTCAAAGTTGTGGTCAAAATCTGTTTTTAAAAATTAAACAGAAAAAGAAAAACGTTTCGATTACTGACCACGTCGAAGGCGTATTTTGGATTTACGCTTCCACTTAATCCAGCGTGGCCGGCGCGTGGGTCACTGACAGTGGGTCCAGCGGGCCCACTGGTCAGGTTTGACCAGTCCTCTCCCTCCTCTTCCCCTGCCCCGAGCGGAGGCGGAACTCCGGCGACGCTCGCCGGCGAACGGCGGCACCGTCCGAGAAACCTAGGTCACCCGCGGGCTCAGGGGGTCGAGGTGGTCGCTCCGGTGGTCGCTTTGGTCTCTAGAAGAGCTCCGCAGCGGACGGTGGCCGTCGGGCAGAGTGGACTTTTTGCTAAGGCAGTCCATGGCCAAAATCGAGTAGGGGGGACGGACTCGTGGGTGCTACAGGATGTTCTTGGTGTAGTGAGTGGAGAGGGGGAGGCCCTGGTGGCGTCGGAATGGCCGGGACAGTGGCGGCGGCTGCGGTTGCCGGAGATGAGGAAGAAGACCTCCCCGGGTCGGTTGGCTGCCACGGGGGAACTAGGGGGGTGATTTGAGGCTGCATGGGGAACGGGACATGCTCGGGGGCCTCTTATATAGCGTGGCCATGTCGGTTCGCGGCGGCCGCGGATAGGATCGCTGGCGAACCGCCTCTCTGTTGCTCCAGGAGGACGTAGCGGCGACGAGCGCTAGAGGACGCGCTTGTGGATGAGCTCGCGCTGCTCCAGGGGGCAGGTGGTGAACGGAGGAGGCTCGGGCGGCGCCGACCTGAGCAGGGGCTGTCGGGCGGCCGTGGAGGCTAGCTCCTGGCTTGCCGGAGACATGGCGAGGGGCTGCTTGGCGCGTTGCGGTGAGAAGGGAGCGTGTGGCGCGGCTCTACAGTGTGGGCAAAACCAGGGGCGTGACGCGTTGGATCGGGCGTGGCACGTGCAAAATGCGTGCTCTGCTCGCGCCCAGAGCACGCACAGGACGTGCTCGACGAAATGCCAATGCATGCCACAGGGCTTGGGTGAGGCTGGCACTTAGCAGACCTAGGTTAGGAGTATCTGGGAGTCTAGTGGACATGTTAGTTTGATCAGAGGTGCAAGTTCACAGTGCAATGACAAAATTCATGTCAAAGCTGTTCATGCACTATAGGTGTTTGACAAAATGCCACGGGCACCTAGGCATTTCTTGGAGTGTCCAAAACTTCCAGAGTGGGGTCTCTTTAGATGAATAAAAGGGTGGTGAGGTTAGTTTGTGAAAAGCACAAACTTGTTAGTGCAAGTTTTGCAAAACTTCAATTCTGGACAGGAGATAAATGGCATTATTTCATGAACCAAAAATGATCCAATGGGTGCATGCTCCTGGACTTAGGGGTTTTGTAGGGTTGACTACAAGTAGGAGAAAGCACAAGGTCACTGGAGCAAAAATAAATAGGGTTGCAGTAGAAATCACAAGGCTGGACCAGAATGGAAAAGAGGTTGATTCACTCCAAATTTTCAAAGAACAACATTAGGTTTTTGCATGAAGTTGAATTGCATGCTACCACTGACATCCCATAATTTTGGTGGAGGCTAGAAGGAAATATTTAAATGGGTTGTAGTGAAAAATTGCACTCTGGACCAGAGAAGAAAATTGGGTGTAGAGCTCAAAATATTTCATGAATAAAAGATATTTTTGCATAAAATTGATTTAAAAACATCACATGACATCTCCAAATTTTGCTTGGAGAATTTATCAAATGGTTGTAGTTCAAATATGGCCATGTAACATTGAAAAACCAATTCTCAAGAAAATAAAGATCAAGAAAATTAATTATGTAATTAGTTCTACTAATAAAAGAAGAGTTTTTCTTGAGAGGTTAAACAAGTCCAATAACATATTTGAAAGGTTTTCACTTTAGGGAACAACTCCATGATAATAAGGAAGGAAAAGTTTCAAAAAAACAAAAAGGGAGCCCAGAAAATAAAAGTTTTAATTTCCTGGCAAAATTTTAATTTATTAAAACAAGGTCAAAATTTTGGGGTGTCACAACACTACCCCCCTTAAGAAAAATCTCGTCCTCGAGATTTGCTGAGGATTGTTTTTTTTAAAAAAAAATATACTGAATTGAAACAATTTCTTAAGCGGTAAAAGCGGCTACAGTGATAGGGCAATAAGTGGTGCAAAAATACAGTGTGGGACACTGGCGCTGCATGGAAAACTCCACGGCTTTGGGGGAAAACGAGCGATTTCTACGTCGGACGCAGTAAATTTAGAATAAATTCTAAATCTCAAAATACGCTGGTCGTACCCGAGAGCAAAGTGCTCCCTCTGGCTGACAGGTGGACCTGGGGTCCACTGTCAGTCTCTTCTCTTCTTCTTCCTCCGGTTCTCTCTTCTTCCTCTCTCCCGCGCGCTTTCCCATGCTTTCTCCACCGGTGACGTTTAGCGCGTAGGGCATCTAGGCCGTACCGCGGTAGTGCGCAGCGTGCTAGCTGCTGGGGCAGCGTGCACTCACCTCACGGGCCAGCGTGCTGTCGGCAGTCCTCGCGGATTAATCTCCGAACACCGGCAATCGGGCGACGAGCGGCGTTGGTGGACTTCGCCCACCATACACCGAGATCGAGCTATAAAACGGTCGAGGTGCTCTTCTCTTCTTCCTCACACCTGGCCTTGTTTCTCCTCCTCCTTCTTCCCCCATTTCTGTTTCTAGAAGCTTGAGACGAGGCTCTAATGGCGGAGGTGATGCCAGATTGGTTCGCGATCCTGGTATGCGGAGGGCTGGCGACACTGCTGGGGCTCTCCGTGCTCCTGTGCGCGATGATCCTTGATGATCGTCGTGATGCTGCCGCTCGTGTGTTGGCTCTCCGCGGTGGCGGTGATCACGAGGAGTAGGTGGGGTGTGTCGGGTGCTAACTGTTGTCGGGAAGTGCTCAGTTAGATGCAACACAGTTGCAGTGTGTGTGTTCGAGTGATTGTGGTTGTGAGTCTGCTGCCGTGGTGCTGCGTGAAAAAAAAATCCCATGCCGTGAGAAGACATACGATGCAGCAGCTCCGGGAAAAGAAATCTTACTCCGGAATTTTTCGCGAGGGAAATCGGTTAATTTAAAGGAGCATAAACCACAACAAAAACTACACACATTAGTAGAAGCCAAATAATTGACTCGTCATACAAACTCAGGGTATCACGCATAAGTCACACACATAAATAAATGTTGCAATATTGAACGTAGCAGCGACGTCTAAAATGGAAACGGTAATTGGACGGGGTCCCGAGAAAACGTCTCTGGTACTGGGACGCACTC
Organism: Triticum aestivum; assembly: GCF_018294505.1. Classification (NCBI taxonomy): domain Eukaryota; kingdom Viridiplantae; phylum Streptophyta; class Magnoliopsida; order Poales; family Poaceae; genus Triticum; species Triticum aestivum. The sequence continues at coordinate 86,394,939 of NC_057800.1, forward strand.
TTCTTCTATCGGGGAAAGTGGATTGACTAGTCGATGTATGTGTCTCTCTTGGTCGGGCCTCAGTGATCTGCCGATGGCAATCTGAGGATTTAAATCCGCGAGGCTCTAGAGATAACCCATCACGCGTTGGGTTAAACGCTCTTGAGCGATGATGTACTGGACAAGGTTGGCCAGTACTGGGTCTCTCTCAATTCGTCCACCGGGAAAAGATGTTATTTCTCTGGGTGCTGCACGGCTCGGAAAGTAATAATACCCTCGTTCGCTGGCATAGGGTACCGCGAATCGAAGGCGAGCAAGCGCTTCGTATGCAACAGCTTCTATGGCCATATGTGGGGTTGGCATAGATTTCCCCACGAAGGAGACCTCCGTTGGATCTTGGTTTGAGTTTACGGGAGGGATGTGTACTGCTGCCCAATATCTCGAGGTGGACGGGGTGATTCTCGATTTGAACAGCTCATACTAGGGTGGCTGGGTAGCGCCCATGGTACTGCAGGTAAAATCCCACAATATTTTGACAAAACTACCCGGGGTTGCATCTGGAGTTCTCAGATAAATACTAGGGCTCGGCATGGCAAGAAATGGTTTTGAGGATGGTGCACAAGGTGAGGGGTGTTTGGCAGGGTCACGCGGTGGCCTTTTATAGCCCTGGAGCTGGGTCGTTTTACCGTGGTGAAAGGTAATGAAATTGCCAGCTCTGCTCCAAGGGTCGGGGTCAAGCCACGGATACATACATCTCACTACAGTGACGTATCACTGTGGGGGGTCGACGGGGTGATTTTGGGTATCTGTGCCTGGGATAGAAATTTATACTGCATGCTGGTATATCCATGTAAGGCTACAGAGGCACAACGACAGGTGGCATTTATTTAATGGGTCACACGATTACAAAGTGAGGATACACCAGGACTCGACACTACTCGAGTGACTTAGTCTACCTCATTTATATCCAAGCGGGCGTGCCTTGTGGATGTCGAGGTTTCTCCTCAGGTCTCACTATCGGGATTAGCTGGAGGGGGTTGAGCGGCTGCAGGCTCGGGGTAGCGATGATGACCATCTCGGGGATTGTTGGCCACAACCCCGTTGGAGTGCGCTCCCAAGAGGCGACGAAGCACTTCTGGGGTCATCAAAGTACCTTGGCCGGTGGCTGGGGCAGATCTCAGGGACTCGATCGGGTGTCCAAACAGCACGACTGCGTTGTCGGCGTTGGGCTCATTCTCTTCTCTCGCCGGGGCTCGATGAATCAGCTCTCCACGAGCTACGATCAGATCAATGGTGATTTGATCGAACAGTTCCTCTAGTGCACCTACATAGCGCACTAGGTGCAACAATGCAGGATCCGTCTCGTGGTCTCCGTTGGCAACTTGGGGTGGTCTACCATACCCTTCACGTCTAGGGTAGTAGAGGAACGAGCGACAGTTAACTCTGGGCGACAAGTGCCGGAGATGAACTATAGCTTCTCGAGCAGCTAGTTGGATGGCTTGTAGCTCAAAGGAAGTTGTTCTTCCGGTGAACCTGTTGGGGTGCCCAGGTGCTAGACCCCTACTGTAGATGTGTACAGTGGCCCAGAATTGACGGCTCTCACCGCTCATGGGCCCTTGGTACACAACATATTCTGGGGGCTCTTCTAGCACATAGGCGCGACGGGTGAGGTTTGCGAGTATGGTCCCAAAGCCTCCAAGGTTGGTTGATGTGGTCTCATTGTGCACGACGAGGCCAGGCATTATGGCTTGATTTGGGGTAGCGGTTGTGCTGTGCTGGGTTGGGGCTAGCGTGCCCTTTTTTATAGGAAAAGGGGACGGAGTCTTCCTTAGCACGCTTGCGAAAAAAGACTATTTAGGGGCCGGTCACTGGCGCGTGATCGACGGCTAGGTTGGTTGGTTGGGCACCGGCTGCCAAAAGTGTCGGGGTCACTATGTGGCTATCTTGCATGAGAAGCTTGGCTGGGGTTTGGTTAAGGTCTGGTGGGTTGGTTAACCAAGGTTTTTCGACCTGGCTAAGATAGGGTCAGCCAATGGTCAGCCTGGCTCTGATACCAAGTCTGTCACGACCGGTTTTCCGGGTATAAATTTCCAGAAAATGGCCGTTGTGCTCACCAGCCCCAGGACTACTGTTAGCTGATTAGGCACCAACTTGATACAGAAGTTCCAAGCAAAAATACAAAACATGTAGTACAAGACCATTCGGGCCTGTGAGTACAACAATTGGTTTCTAGTGGTCGATGGCGGAAGCGGTTTGTGAGTCATCAGTGTCTATGGGACTCCATTTCCCACAGGAACAGCTGACCAGGTCAACTCCTATCTTCACGAGGCTGCTATCACCATTGCTTAGTTTCCGGGGCTGTCACCGCAACGCTCCTCTCCATGCAGAAATTTGGCCAAGACAATAGCCAAGGACAAGCCAGTGAGTACTTTGAATGTACTCGCAAACATTATGAACACTGGGATAATATAATTGATAATTATGCACTGAATTATTCTATGATCACATCGTCAGTCATAAATAAAACATCTTTTATGCATGCAAGAAGGTTATTTATATGCAACATGAATAAGCAATAATGGAGTGGGAATAAAATGCCGCAGTGGGGCGTCTGTGCGACACCACATAAAGGGCTTATAAAGGAAATAAATAACAAGCAATGCCACAGTCGGGCGTCTCAGTGACACCACATAAAGGGCTTATAAAGTAAATAAATAACATGCAATACCACAGTCGGGCGTCTCAGCGACACCACATAAAGGGCTTATAAAATAAATAAATAACAAGCAATGCCATAGTCGGGCGTCTCAGCGACACCACATAAAGGGCTTATAAAACAAATAAATAACAAGCAATGCCACAGTCGGGCGTCTCAGCGACACCACATAAAGGGATTATAAAATAAATAATCACAATGAATATCCAGGAGGTAGAACCGTCCCAGGGATACTCAATGATATAATGGGTTAGTCCATAATAATAATAATTAAAATCTTCACAAGTCAGAAGTCACAATCCAAGTTCTGGTTTTAACAGATTCTCCTCCGAAGACCGACACTAAGACCAACCCTTGACCCATCCCAGACTAAAATCCTTAATCATGGACACGGCTATTCGAATAGGTTTAATCTCTGCAGAGGGTGTACTCTTTACCCACGAGTAATGGATTCCTTTAGTCCATCAGACTAATTCTGTCTACGGTCTTTTAATTGAAAACACACCTAACTTACACACACCAGCTTAACTCACCGGTATCTGGAATCACCCACGACACTTGTTAAGCAAAACTCTAAGTGGGGAGGCTACAACCTCGTGTAGCATGGGATCAAATTTATATCGCGCGCTCTAAGGGGTGGCCTCCCCTCCCGGTCCCAACAGGAAACACCCATGCCCCCGGACCAGGTGGCCTGCCTACCGGCTACAACCGGTATCTTCCACCATGGCCTCTCTATACGGTGTGTGCTTGAAAGGGGTTGACGACTTACTGAACCGTACCCTACCTACGGTAGGGACAAGTGGTAGTACAAAACAAGTATGGGGGTTACTGGAACAAGACTCGATCTACGATCGACTCAGGAGGTTTATAAATTCCCTGCATGACATGTATAACAAATATATTTCAACCAACAAAATCACCACTCAATATACCTTACCATGCCATACCAGACATAACCGTCCCGACGGAGACCGGTGATAAGCTCACGCCTACCCAAGGCAGAGGCTTTCCTGGATTCCTTTATGGCATGCATGCAAGGCACATGAGGATGATTACCATCACAAGTATATTCATTTCCAACAGCAAGGAAATCACTAATATGCCTTCATGCAAATGATCGTATCGCCACATAAAATAATGAGTTTTTCCAAAGTAAGGTGGTGTTATAACCGTGTCAACTAACACACCAAAAATATTATGCTGGGGTTCATGATGCTTGCCTTCATGGTGTGGAAAGGCAGGGTGCACTCCAAAACTTTTGAAAGTTTTCTTCTCTCTCCAAAAATCCTATTAAAAATATTTTTGAATCAATACGTAGTTTCAAAAACAGTACCAAAAAGTTGTCTAAATTTTTTTGAAATAAATCTTAAAATAAACTAGACAAAATTTGAGGAAGGTAGGAATAAGAATCAACTCATTTGGAGTTATAATTAAAAAGTTATAGGCAGTCAAAGTTGTGGTCAAAATCTGTTTTTAAAAATTAAACAGAATAAGAAAAACGTTTCGATTACTGACCACGTCGAAGGCGTATTTTGGATTTACGCTTCCACTTACTCCAGCATGGACGGCGCGTGGGTCACTGACAGTGGGTCCAGCGGGCCCACTAGTCAGGTTTGACCAGTCCTCTCCCTCCTCTTCCTCTGCCCCGAGCGGAGGCGGAACTCCGGCGACGCTTGCCGGCGAACGGCGGCACCGTCCGAGAAACCGAGGTCACCCGCGGGCTCAGGGGGTCGAGGCGGTCGCTCCGGTGGTGGCTTTGGTCTCTGGGGTGGACGGAGCTGCCGGCGGCGAGCTCCGTAGCGGACGGTGGCCGTCAAGCAGAGTGGACTTTTGGCTCCGGCGGTCCCTGGCCAAAATTGAGCAGGGGGATGGACTCGTGGGTGCTACAGGATGTTGTTGGTGCAGTGAGTGGAGAGGGGGAGGCCCTGGTGGCGCCGGAATGGCCGGGACAGTGGCGGCGGCTGCGGTTGCCGGAGATGAGGAAGAAGACCTCCCCGGGTCGGTTGGCTGCCACGGGGGAACTAGGGATGATTTGAGGCTGCATGGGGAACGGGACGTGCTCGGGGGCCTCTAATATAGCGTGGCCATGTCGGCGGCCGCGGATAGGATCGCCGGCGAACCGCCTCTCTGTTGCTGCAGGAGGACGTGGCGGCGACGAGCGCTAGAGGACGCGCTTGTGGATGAGCTCGCACTACTCCAGGGGGCAGGTGGTGAACGGAGGAGGCTCGGGCGGCACCGACCTGAGCAGGGGCTGTCGGGCGGCCCTGGAGGCTAGCTCCTGGCTTGCCGGAGATGTGGTGAGGGGCTGCTTGGCGCGTTACGGTGAGAAGGGAGCGTGTGGCACGGCTCTACAGTGTGGGCAAAACCAGGGGCGCGACGCGTTGGATCGGGCGCGGCACATGCAAAACGCGTGCTCTGCTCGCGCCCAGAGCACGCACGGGACGTGCTCGATGAAATGCCAATGCATGCCACAGGGCTTGGGTGAGGCTGGCACTTAGCAGACCTAGGTTAGGAGTATCTGGAAGTCTAGTGGACATGTTAGTTTGATCAGAGGTGCAAATTCACAGTGCAATGACAAAATTCATGTCAAAGTTGTTCATGCACTCTAGGTGTTTGACAAAATGCCACAGGCACCTAGGCATTTCTTGGAGTGGCCAAAACTTCCAGAGTGGGGTCTCTTTAGATGAATAAGAGGGTGGTGAGGTTAGTTTGTGAAAAGCACAAACTTCTTAGTGCAAGTCTTGCAAAACTTCAATTCTGGACAGGAGATAAATGGCATTATTTCATGAACCAAAAATGATCCAATGGGTGCATGCTCCTGGACTTAGGGGTTTTGTAGGGTTGACTACAAGTTGGACAAAGCACAAGGTCACTGGAGCAAAAATAAATAGGGTTGCAGTAGAAATCACAAGGCTGGACCAGAATGGAAAAGAGGTTGATTCACTCCAAATTTTCAAAGAACAACATTAGGTTCTTGCATGAAGTTGAATTGCATGCTACCACTGACATCCCATAATTTTGGTGGAGGCTAGAAGGAAATATTTAAATGGGTTGTAGTGCAAAATTGCACTCTGGACCAGAGAAGAAAATTGGGTGTAGAGCTCAAAATATTTCATGAATAAAAGATATTTTTGCATAAAAGTGATTTAAAAACATCACATGACATCTCCAAATTTTGGTTGGAATTTTAAGTGAATTTATCAAATGGTTGTAGTTCAAATATGGCCATGTAACCTTGAAAAACCAATTCTCAAGAAAATAAAGATCAAGAAAATTAATTATGTAATTAGTTCTACTAATAAAAGAAGAGTTTTTCTTGAGAGGTTAAACAAGTCCAATAACATATTTGAAAGGTTTTCACTTTAGGGAACAACTCCATGATAATAAGGAAGGAAAAGTTTCAAAAAACAAAAAGGGAGCCCAGAAAATAAAAGTTTTAATTTCCTGGCAAAATTTTAATTTATTAAAACAAGGTCAAAATTTTGGGGTGTCACAGCTAGGGATGTGACATAAGGATTATGATTTCTCTATCGATCCTGAGTTAATTACTTTGGTTGAATCTGATCCTTTTATGGCTATGAATCTGAAATTGTTGTGGCACATCTTACTAAATTAAATGATATAGCCACCATGTTTACTCATGATGAGAAAACTCGCTACAACTTTATCCTTAAGTTATTTCCGTTCTCATTAAAGGGTGATGCTAAAACATGGTTTAATTCTCTTGATCCTGGTTGTGTGCGTAGTCCCGAGGATATGATTTATTACTTCTCTGCTAAATATTTCCCCGCTCATAAGCAACAAGCTGCTTTAAGGGAAATATATAATTTTGTGCAAATCGAAGAAGAGAGTCTCCCACAAGCTTGGGGAGGCTTCTTTGATTACTTAATGCTTTGCCTGATCATCCTCTCAATAGAAATTAAATACTTGATATCTTTTAAAATGGACTAATCGATGCTTCCAGAGACCACCTGGATAGTTGTGTTGGTTGTGTTTTCAGGGAAAGAAATGTTGATCAAGCTGAATTGTTATTGAATATTATGTTGACTAATGAAAATAATTGGACACTTCTTGAACCAACTCCTAAGCCAACTCCGAAGAAAAGGGGTATTCTATTTCTCAGTCCTGAAGATATGCAAGAGGTGAAGAAATCTATGAAAGAAAAAGGTATTAAAACTGAAGATGTTAAGAATTTACCACCTATTGAAGAAATATGTGGTCTTAATTTTCTGCATGTTGAAGAAATACATGGTCTTGATAACCCGACACAGGTAGTAAAGGTAAACTCTCTCTATTGATTCAATAAATGTGAAATCCCATTTACTAAGTTTGCTAGCCCATGCTTCGATGAGTTTGATGACTTTATGGATAAACAAGAAAACTTCAATGCTTATGTTGGTAGACAATTGAAACACAATGCTGATATGCTTGAACACTTGTGTGATTATATGGCTAATGTTAAAGGTGAACTTAGACTTATTAGTAAACATGCTTCTATGGTTACCACTCAAGTAGAATAAGTACTTAAAGGTCAGAATGATTTGCTCAATGGGTTAAATAAGAAAAATGATAATGTTGTTAGAGTTATGACTAGAGGTGGTAAAATGACTCAGGAACCTTTGTATCATGGGGGCCATCCTAAGAGAATTGAGCAAGATTCTCAGAGAACTAACGTAGATGCACCTAGTCCTTCTAAGAGGAAGAAAAAGAAAAATGATAGGACTTTGCATGCTTCTAGTGAACCTGTCATTGACACACCTGAGAATCCCAATGATATTTCTATTTCTGATGCTGAAACACAATCCGGTAATGAACATGAACCTAATGATAATGTTAATTATGATGTTCATGTTGATGCTCAACCTAGCGATGATAATGATGTAGAGATTGAACTTGCTGTTAATCTTGATAACCCACAATCAAAGAAAGGAGAATGAAGGGCTACCTCAAACTGGCATGGTACATAAAGGAAAAGAAAAGAGAAGTAAACACAAAAGAAGCTTATCATGTGAACAAAACAAAAACCGAGGTGTATCGATAATTGTTGAAGAAGAAAGCGGGATGCCAACGGGGGCATCCCCAAGCTTAGATGCTTGAGTATCCATGAAATATATACTTGGGGTGCCTTGGGCATCCCCAAGCTTGAACTCTTGTCTCTCCTTCTTCTTATCATATTGGTAACTCCTCGTTCTTCGAACAATTAATCCACACAAAACTTAACAAAAACTTTGTGAGATCTGTTAGTATAATAAAGCAACTCACTACCTTTAGGTACTGTTGTAAAATCATTCCAATTTCATATTAGCATTATATCTACTGTATTCCAACTTCACCATGGTTCATACCCCTGATACGTCTCCAACGTATCTATAATTTATGAAGTTTTCATGCTGTTATGTTATCATTCTTGAATGTTTTACAATCATTTTATAGCAACTTTATATCATTTTTTGGAACTAACCTATTCACCCAGTGCCTAGTGCCAGTTGTTATTTTTTGCTTGTTTTTCACATCACAGGAAATCAATGTCAAACAGAGTCCGAACACCAATGGGCTAGAAGACCACCAATGGGCCAGAGCAGCACCTGCGGTGTGCCATGAGGGGGGCACAACCCACCAGGGCACGCCTGGGGGCCCATGCGCGCCCAGGTGGGTTATGCCCACCTCGGTGGCCTCCCGCACCCACTCTTTACCTTATAAATTCCCAAATATTCCGAAAACCCTCGGGGTTAACCTAGATCAGAAGTTCCGCCGCCGCAGGCCTCTATAGCCACCGAAAACCAATCTAGACCCCGTTCCGACACCCTACCTGAGGGGGGAATCATCTCAAGTGGCCATCTTCATCATCTCGGCAGCCACCACGATGAGGAGGGAGTAGTCCACCCTCGGGGCTGAGGGTTTGTACTAGTAGCTATGTGTTTAATCTCTCTCTCTCTCTTGTGTTCTTGAGATGTCACGATCTTGATGTATCGCGGGCTTTGTTAATATAGTCGGATCATATGGTGTCTTCCCTTCTCCATCTTGTTGTGAATTGAGTTTTCCCTTTGAGATTTCGTTTTATCGGATTGAATACTTTTATGGATTTGAGAGCGCTTGATATATGCCTTGCATATGAATACTCATGGTGACAATGGGGTATCATATTGATTCACTTGAGATATGTTTTGGCAGTTAACTCGCGGATTCCCGAGGTGACATTAGGGTAATCTATGCATAGGGGTTGATGCACGTTCTCGTCTTTGTTTTTCCGGTAGAAATCTTGGGGCACTCTTTGAGGTTCTTTGTGTTGGATTGAGTATTATGGATCTGAAATTATTTAGTGTTATTTTAGTACGAACTCTTGGATAGATCGATCGGAAAGAATAGCTTCGAGGTGGTTTCGTACCCTAGAAATGATTTCTTCTTATGTTCTCCACTAGATAGGAACTTTGGAGTGATTCTTCCTTGCACGTTGAGGAATGATTATATGATCCAATTATATTAGCATTGTTGAGAGATTGCACTAGCCAAAGTACGGACCCTAGGCCTCATTTTCACGCATTGCAATACCGTTTTTGCTCTGTTTTCTCAATTGATACCTTGCTATTTTTATTTGTTCAGATTATAAAAATATATTTCTACCATCAATATTACACTTTTATCACCATCTCTTCGCCGAACTAGTGCACCTATACAATTTGTCATTGTATTGGGTGTGTTGGGGACACAAGAGATTTCTTATATTTGGTAGCTGGGTTGTTTCAGAGAGACCATCTTCATCATACACCTCCCGGGGGTTGATAAACCTTAGGTCATCCACTTGAGGGAAAATTGCTACTGTCCTACAAAACTCCGCACTTCGAGGCCCATGACGATTCTACAAGAATAAAGTTGCATAGTAGACATCAAACCCCCCCCCTCCCCAATACTACCCATAGATTCATCAAAATAAGCGAACAACACATAGAAAACACAATCTATCAAGAACAGGACAATCTATAGCAATATGGAACTTTTGCATACTTCTATAACTTCAAAAATTCTAAAAATTTAGGAAAATCTAAACAATGTGTACATAAGTACTATGCAAAAAATTTCAGAGGCATTCGACGTTCCAGTAAAAAAAATGAGAATTCAAGCACTACAGCCAAAGTTTCTGTTTTTGCACTGCATATAGCAAACAGACAATCTAATCATCCTGAAACCAAAATTTGGCACATTATTTTTATAATACAATGAATATATACAAGGGGATACTTATTTTTGAGAAACTTCGATGAAAAATTCTACATTGTTTCCATGAGCATGAACACAAGTGTTCAAGGTCGACCCTCACTTCTCCAATGCATAACCTTCCAATAACTTCTCTTTTCGAAAACGTTTTTAAACACAAGAGGCAAGTAAAATTTCTTTTTGGTATTTTCATTTTGTAATTTTTTTGTTTGTTTCACCCACAACTATGCAAAAAGGAAAACTACTTAGTGAAGAAAGCAAACAAGCATACACGAAAATATCAACCCCACGCTATTGCTCCCCGGCAACGGCGCCTGAAAAGAGCTTGATAATCCTCAAATGCAAGCAATCATCGTAGCACTTTTCCATAGGTGGAAGTGATAAGTATGGAGTGTCGAACCCACAAGGAGCTAAAGGTAAGATCAATATTCTCTCAAGTCATATCTGCCACTAATACGACTCTATGTACACAGAACGTTTGCTTCCAACTAGAAACGAAAAATAAAACTACGTTGTGGGTATGAAGAGGATAACTTAATTTGTATGATATCAGAGAACTAAAATATAGAAGTAGGTGATGTTAATATAAAGTTAGAATATATTACTATATATTCTAAATAGCGAGTGCGGAATAATGATGGGTCGGTGTGTGGAATTGTCCTAGGCAATTGTTAACAAGATCGGTAATCATTATGGCAATTTCATATGAGGGAGAGGCATAAGCTAACATACTTTCTCTTCCTGGATCATATGCACTTATGATTGGAACTCTAGCAAGCATCCGCAACTACTAAAGATCATTAAGGTAAAATCCAACTGTAGCATTAAAGCATCAAGTCCCCTTTATCCCATATGCAACAACCCCCTTACTAGGGTTTAAGCTTCTGTCACTCTAGCAACCCACTATAAGCGAATCATGAACGTATTGCAAAACCCTATAGCGAGAACCCTTCACATGTGCGCGGCACAGAAGGCACCATAGGACATCACCAAAATAAAGCATACAACTCAAACCAATCTATGCCATCAATCAACCCAAAAAACAAAGGAAAACTACTCAAAACATCATAGGATGGCAACACATCATTGGATCATAATATGTGGCATAAATCACCGTGTTTAAGTAGGGGATTACAGCGGGGTGCGGGAGAGTGGACCGTGTAAAAGATATGAGGATGGTGATGATGAAGGTGATGTTGATGAAGACAATCACCGCGGCGATGATTCCCCCTATGGCACTCTGGCACCACCAAGAGAGAGGGGGAGTGGTTCTCCCCTTTGTGTTGACTCCTCCATGGCCTCCCCCTTAGATGGGGAAAGGTTCTCCCTCTAGTCCTTGGCCTCCATGGCGATGGTGACCCCTCCGGCTTCCTCCTCCATGGCTTCCGGTGATGTTGGCCCCCTCCAGCAGGGTGCCAGAGAGGGCCTAGATTGGTTTTTCGTGGCTACAGAGGCTTACGGTGGCGGAACTCTTGATCTCCCTTCTGTTTTGGGGTTTTTTTGGATTTATAGGAGGAGTTGACGTCCCTACAAGGCGATCAAAAGGTCGAGGGGGGCGCCCTAGGGGGGCGCCCCCCCCTGTGGTGGCCTCGGGACTCCTCTTCCGTATCTTTTTCTTCCAGTATTTTTCATATTTTCCAAAAAAATCTCCGTTAATTTTTAGCTCGTTCCGAGGACTTTTATTTCTGCACAAAAACAACACCATGGTAATTCTACTGAAAACAGCGTCAGTCTGGGTTAGTTCTAATCAAATCATACCAAAATCATATGGAATCATTATAGATATGGCATGAATACTTCATAAATTGTAGATACATCGGAGACGTATCAAATACACATCATAAGCTTGCAAGCAAACGACTAAGGAGTTAGTCATGTGGTGATGTATTACGCAACGAGTAATGAGACTTGTCGGTAACGAGATTGAACTAGGTATAGAGATACCGATGATCGAATCTCGGGCAAGTAACATACCGATGACAAAGGGAATTACTTATGTTGTCATAACGGTTCGACCGATAAAGATCTTCATAGAATATGTAGGAGCCAATATGGGCATCTAGGTTCCGCTATTAGTTATTGACCGGAGAGGTGTCTCAGTCATGTCTACATAGTTCTCGAACCCGTAGGGTCCGCATGCTTAACGTTCGTTGACGATACAGTATTATATGAGTTATGTGATTTGGCGATCAAATGTTGTTCGGAGTTTCGGATGAGATCACGGACATGACGAGGAGTCTCGAAATGGTCGAGAGGTAAAGATTGATCTATAGGACGATGGTATTTGGACAACGGAAGTGTTTCGGGTGGTACCGGGTACTTATCGAGTCACCGGAAGGGGTTCCGGGCAGCCCCGGTAGGTTTTTGGGCCTTATGGGCCAAAGGGGGAAGAGCACACCAGCCCACAAGGGGCTGGTGCACCCCCTCTACCCTCTGCCCACGCACGAAAGGAGGGAGGGAAGGAAAGGCGAGGCACCCTAAGGCAGTCATCTCCCTTTCCTTTCCCCCTCATGTCCAAATAAGGAAAGTGGGGCGCAGGGCAAGGCAGCAGCCCTAGGGCTACGGCCAGGTCTCTTGGGGCGCCCTAGGGGCTGCCTCCTCCCTTCCCACCTATATATTTGTGGGAAGGGGGCACCACACAAGGACACAACATTGTCTCAGCCGTGTCCGGCGCCCCCATCCATCGTTTACTCCCTTGGTCATATCTTTGTAGTGCTTAGGCGAAGCCCTGTGAAGATCACATCACCATCATCGTCACCACGGCGTCGTGCTGACAGAACTCATCTACTACCTCTACGTCTTGCTGGATCAAGAAGGCGTAGGACAACCCCGAGCTGAACGTGTGCAGAACACGGAGATGTCGTGACTTCGGTACAAGATCGGTTGGAGCGCGAAAAAAGTTCGACTACATCAACCGTGTTGTGAAATGCTTCCGCTTATGGTCTACAAGGGTACGTAGACATACTCTCCCCCTCATTGTTATGCATCTCCATGGATAGATCATGGCGTGCGCATAGAAATTTTTTTGTTTTCAAAGCAACGATTCCCAACAACCTCATATAGCTAAAAGTAAAACAATTATTTATAATGTTGATCCAGTTGTACCTATTGCTTACATTGAGAAATATGTTTTCCCTGTTAGGATTAAAGAACATGCTAAAGTTACAACTGTGGTTCATAAGAGTAGTGTTAAAGCACCTAAGCCCTTTGACCAAATTAAATTGGAACCTAATATTGCAATAGTCAAAGATCTTTTGGTTGATCATATTCATGGACATGTCATTTATTTCTATAAGGAAGCAACCTAGATTGCTAAACAAGTTAATACTAAAAAGGATAAACTAGATAAGAGTAAACCGGTTGTTGGCATGACTTTTGTTTCTGTTAAGATTGGATATCATTGCTATCATGGTCTATGTCATATGGATGCTAGGGTAAGTGTTATTCCATTTTCTCTTTATCAAGAAGTTATGCATGCTATTTCACCTATTGAGATAGAAGATATTAATGTTACTATTAATCTTGCAAACAGAGATACTATTTCACCGCTTGGGATTGTCAGAGATGTTAAAGTCTTGTGTGGTAAGATAAAATACCCTACTGATTTCTTAGTAGTTGCATCACTGCAAGATGATTTTTATCCCATTATATTTGCTAGACCTTTCTTGAACACCATTAATGCTAAAATTGATTGCGTTAAGGAGACGGTCAGTGTTAAGTTTGGTGATGTGTCTCATGAATTTAAATTTTCTAAGCTTCGTAGACAACCTCATGACAAAGAATTTCCAAGTAAAGATGAAATTATTGGTCTTGCTTCTATTGTTGTGCCTCCTACTGATCCACTAGAACAATATCTGCTAGACCATGAAAATGATATGCATATGAATGAAAGAAATGAAATTTATGAGATATTCTTTAAGCAAGCACCTATCCTCAAGCACAATTTGCATGTTGAAACTCTGGGAAACTCTCTCCCGGCTAAATGTGAACATGTGTTTGAATTAAAGAAACTGCGTGATACAGTGGAATATGCTTATCTTGATGAAAAGAAGATATATCTTGTTATTGCCAATGCTAACCTTTCAATGCACGAAGGAAAGAGATTACTTAAAACTTTAAGGAAGCATTGTGTTGCATTGGATATACTCTTGATGATCTTAAGGGCATTAGTCTCACTTTATGTCAACACAAGATTAATATGGAGCCTGATGCTAAACCAGTCGTTGATCATCAACGCCACCTAAATCCCAAAATGAAGGATATGCTAAGAGCTGAAATATTAAAGCTTCTAGAAGCAGGTATCATTTATCCTATAGCTAATAGTAGATGGGTAAGTCCTGATTATTGTGTTCCTAAGAAAGGAGGCATTATTGTTGTTCCTAATGATAAAAATGACCTTATCCCACAAACAGTGTAACTAGTTATAGGATGTTGATTGATTTTAGAACATTACATGAAGCTACTATAAAGATCATTACCCTTTGCCTTTCATTGATCAAATGTTAGAAATATTATCTAAGCACACATACTTTTGTTTTCTGGATGGCTATTCTAGTTTTTCTCGAATACCTGTATCACAAGAAGATCTAGAGAAAACTACTTTTACTTGTCCTTTTGGAACCTATGCTTATAGATGTATGCCTTTTGGTTTATGTAATGCACCCACTACTTTTAAAAGATGTATAACTGCTATATTCTCTGATTTCTGTGATAACATTGTTGAGGTATTCATGGATGATTTTTTCGTTTATGTAACCTCTTTTGATGATTGCTTAAGTGTCACATCCCTAGTTCTGGTATGACCTATACTAGCTAGTCATTGGTGCATCATGTTTAAATTCCATTTAAATTTGAAATGGGGATTTGTGAAACCCTCAGAACTCATTTCTGGAAATGACCCAGACAAAAAGTGCTCCAAAAAGGACCAAGAAAATGTTCATGTTGCTCTCTGAAAATATTGGTCAGAGGTAAAATTCAAACCAATAATTTTAGGAGCCCATAAATATTTATTTTGGCCTTTTGAAATAATACAATAATTATTTGCCTTGGATATATATGTGATATATTTTATATATGTCCAAAAATTCTGATTGTTGCTGAGGGGCTTTGGAATAACCCCTTAGGTCCCTGCAAAAATTGTCAGAAGAAAATAAAATGATTTAGTATTTTACTAAATCAGAACAAATGCCAGAAAAATAGAAAAGAAAACAAAAAAGGGGAAAGTCTTACCTGGGCCTTACCTGAGGCCTGGAACTGGCGGCCCAGCTGGCCCTGCCAGTCGTCTTCTCCACCGCACCAGGAGGACGCCGAGCGCGTGGCCGGCGCACGCCTGGCCACCTCCTGCTTGCCGCCTTCCTCTGGGCGTCCCTGGAGATGCCATGCAGCCTTCCCGACCCCCTGTCACTCTCCCCCGTGCTTCTCCTCTCCTCTATCACCCTCTCTCGCCCGCACCCGAGCGCAGCCGACGCCACCGCTCGCCGTTGCCGTGGCCACTTCCTCCCCTCGCCCCCTGGACATGCCCAGGATCTCCACGACGTCAGGTGATAAGTCATTAGTTGTTTCATCTGTGCAAATTATTTCTGCTAGTAATCTGACTGGGGTTAGTGTTCTTGCTAATAATTCCTAGCCAAGGCTTGACAATTGATTTTGAATGACCTACATATGTTTGTGCCATTATTTTCTTCAAGATTGGTCTGTACATAGACGACTGTGCTTAAAAATTGAACCATAATCTCTGGATATGTATAAATAAATAGCCATAAATTCCTAATCCTACTTCACGGCATGTAATCATTGATTTGATGGCAAATTTGTTTTACTATTTGTATAGGTGCTATCTGATGATGTGGACAGCGAGGATGAAGATGCCAGAGGAGGTACAATAGGCAAATCCTGAGGGAGCTTTATGCGGGAATGCATAACAGGCGTATTAGGACCTGGAACGGCGGCTATGGATGCCCATTTTGGAACCAGAAGCTTCATGACGCGTATCTAAGTGTTCTGGCGCATGCAAGAGGACGGGCAGTTGGATCCTTCAAGCAGAAGTATTGTCGCAGGGTGGCGCACGGCGCGTACGCCGAGTACCTGGAGAAGCTTCAGGATCGTGTCGGCCGCATGTGAGATGAGATGTGGGATGGATCAAACTATGTACACTTGAGTATGCTTAATGCGGTTGAACTATGTACTTATGGTTGAACTATGCTTATGTATGTGTACATTTATTATCTATGTCTGAGTATGTTAAATATTTGGTCAACATTTGGTAAAAATTACAAAGGGGGACCAATAAACCAGGACGGAGGTATTACGTCAATCACACACGGTTCCAAAAATTGGAACCATGTGCAATGACTTTCATTTTGTCTGTTGCATCAATCACACATGGTTCGCTCTAGCAAACCGTCGCCCCCAAAATTTTTTGTGGGACAGAAAACCCTCAGCACCCAATTCAAAAAAGAAAAAAAAAGAAAACCCTCATCATCCCCACGTCACAAAAACCCTTACCCCGCACGCCACCCCCTCGGCCCCTCCGGTACATTCCATGTTCACACCTGCACAAGCTCCTCTACGCCTATGCCATGGCACCGCCTATCGCAGCGGTAAACACTTATCTCGACGCCTGCCACCGCCACCAGGCTGCCGGCAAAGCCCACCGCATTTCGCCACTTCCGCTTGCCTATGCCATGCCATGGCACAACCTATCACGGTTGGTAATCTGTCGTACTGATGGTTCTTTCTCATGGATGACAAGGTAACTAATTTGATGAGATATTATCTCATCGCTTATCCCAGTTCATCTGCCTTCTTTAATCACCCAGCGGAAATCGCCGTGAATTCATTTTTATTCGAGCTGATTTGAGGTTTTCTTTCATTCATAGAATGTACAGTCCGCCGACACTTCAGGACTTTGCGACCTCCGCAAGAGATTCCATCTCACCATACCAGATAACTTGAGGACGCGTGCGGTATGTTCAATCTCACCCTAAATCAGTTGGCATGGCCTACTTTCCTAAACATATTCTAAATATTGCTACATTTGGATAGAAGGTGCCACATGCACCATATACATCAAAGGGGATTTTTTTCCCTCTTCTATCTATATTAGGCAAATTAATGATGTATTGTTCTTTTGATTACTCTCATATTTCCATGACATCATGTTTACCCTATCTGTTTAATTATAGATTTTTGTCCTTCGATTTCAACTATTGTACAGTTCTTTCAATTAAGGCCCATATTTGCACGTTACCATATTTTCTTTAACAATCCTACCATTTTCTATAGAACATCCCTTGCTATGCAATAGATTATGTAGTGCGCAATTTTTCCCGTTACATAGATGAAGGCTCCAAGGATGTCATACTGCACACAAACCCTGGATTTACAATCGTTGCTACTGTAAGACTTGATGAACATGGTGACTCCTATTTTGGCACTGGCTTTTGGAAAGAAATTGCAAAGTTTTATGTACTGAAAGCTGGCGATAAAATTGCACTGCACATAAAAGGCCCTGGTCATGAGATATATGCTAACTTCCCCGACAAAATCATCCGTCCAGACTTTATTCGAAGTAAGTTTTCTTTTCAACTATCTGCATGTTGACTTACCCAGCAATGTCAAATGAATTTTGTAGGATTTAAGCAACCAATTGTTATTCCCTTTTCTTACTGTATTCCTACCTAATAACTTCTAGTTACCAACACACTTTTATATTGCCCTATTATAACTAAATATTCCCTGTACTCCCATTTCTATTAGAAAGCGCCGCTGACAAGGAGACTCCAGAGGAGGAGAACAGGGCTGGCAACAAGCGGAGGTGGGGCGAGCTAGAACCGCAAGCGACTCCGGCAGGCCTAGACTTCATCAACAGCCTCCGCGATGATATGTTGAGAGTCATCATCTCCCTCCTCCCAATCAAATATGGGGCACGGACAACCGTCCTTTCCCGGTGGTGGCACCCCCTATGGAACTCCAGCCCTCTCGACCTCATCGACACCCACGAGCTCTTCCATAGCTATCGCAAAAGCTTGGATGCGTTCTCAAAGATCCTCGGTAGTCACCTTGGCCCAACCAAAGGCCTTAGAATGGGAAAGTTTCGTTCCAACGGCAAGGCCCGAGCCAAGCTTGACGACTGGTTCCGATCCCCCGCCCTAGATCAGCTCGAGGAGGTCACTTTTGATCATGGGCATATGCGGCCAACGTCCGCACTCCGCCTCGTGCCCACGCTGTGCGTCGCCAAGTTCAGGAACTTCCATCCCCCCTTAATGATGCGCCCACTCTTATTCTACCACGACTGAAGCACCTCGAGCTCGTCGCCGTCTGCCTCTCAAACGTTTACATGGAGCACCTGCTCCGTGGCTGTACTGCACTTGAGTACCTTCATCTTCAGGCGATCAATGGGTTGAGTACCTTCCACATCACCTCCATGACTCTTCGGACTATTTATGTGTGTTGCTGGTGCGGCAGGAAGACATCACAAGATGTGTACCACGGTATGGTCATTGAGGACACATCTACACTTGAGAGATTACTTGTAATTGATCAAGAAGGTCCAACAAGAATCAATGTCATTTCTACGCCGAAATTGATACTGGTAGGCTACTCGTGTCACAAATACTATGAACTTGTTATTGGATCCACACCCGTTCAGGTACAACAGCCGCCTTCTACCTCTCCTTCTACAAATTAACATTATTTCTAATTTTGAAGATGTTTGTTTGTCTTTCATTCATAAAATGATTCTGACAAGCTTGACCCTGAAACTGCGCACAATGAAGGTCTTGGCACTAGAATCTATCCGCCCCAACCTGGAGCAAGTTGTCAGTTTCCTGAGATGCTTTCCGTGCCTGGAGAAGCTATATATCGAGGTGATGTTCCTTTTCTGTTAAATGTTAACCATAAGGGAGTTCAAGTTTTCTTAGGGAACTTTTCATCCACTCCAACCTCTTGTGAAGAAGGCTACATTTTTCTAGAATGTAATCAAATGCCCATGCTAATCATGTCAGATCGAAGATGGCATGTTAGTGCATTTTACAAATCCTGCAAACCAAATAGGCCTGTAGTAATGTTCAAAACTGCATGTAGGCACTAACATGTTTTGTTCTTTTGCAGATAAGATTAGGCCCAGTGGTGGATAATGTGATAAAATATAACAATCACGTCGAATGCCTAGATCTGCATCTCTCACAAATTACTTTGAACTCCTACCGAGGAACCTTACCGGAGATTATATTTGCCATGTTCTTTGTTCTCAGAGCAAGGGTGCTGAAGGAAATGAGGTTTTCCCTACATTTATTTCGCAAAAATGAATGGTTTGTTGATCAGCGCCGGCTCCTGTGGCAGAATGGAGTAGGCTCCAAAAATGCTGAATTTCATTTTGTAACTTCAGATGACAGAGTAATCGAAAGTCATCGTGTCAACCCCATACATGGCTTCACAATGGCTGACCCCTTTGCAAAAATTGTAAGGTTTTGAAACCAGACTTAGAAGCGGTGATATTAGTTTGAACCTCTCTGGTATCCATGTTCAGTGGATTAGCGCGAGCGTTTGCAGCTGATGAGCTGAATTTCATTTCTAATATCAGTTTGAACCTTGTAATCTTCGAATTTGAGCCATATAACTCTGGAATTTGAACCTTGTAACATTTCGAGCTTTTGTGGTACAATCGTTGAAATGGCATCATATGAGACTCGTATATTGCTAACAGTATTTTGACCTTAATATACAATGGTCTTAGCTTTTATTAACCATTCTCAGATCAGTTTACCTTTTCAATCTCACAGCACACGATCTGTACAGCTAACTCGACTGCGATCTTCGACATTATTGCACACAGTTGGTTTCTTCCACCGTGTGCACTGTAGAGCGCAGAATTAATTATCGCACTTGAGTGTCCATCATCACCCTTCTATGTAACTTTGACCTCATCACCCATGGGTAAAATTATGATAGAAGTCATTCCACACACTTTGTTTTTACAAAGATTTTTGCCAATAAACGCCCATGATTTTTCCCTCTTCTAGTCAATGCATGGCCAAACTAGCCGGGCGGGAAGCTTGCGCGGTAAAGAGCGTGGTAGCGCGGGAACAGGCTCACCGATGATATATTTGGTGCCTCTTTGAGCCCACGCGTGCGGTGCGGTGTTGTCAAGTGTGCACTGGAATCCTTCGCTATGAATGCTGTGACAAGATGTGGCGATTACAGGCCGGCCGAACCCCATTTATTAAAGTGGCCATTTAACCCTTGTGTATCTTCAACCTTTTGATACCCCACCATTGCAAGAAGCACACCCACCATGAGAAATTCTTAGATGTTATCCTGCGCGGATCTATTGGCGCTCCGGGCGGCTACCAACGACGAGCAGCAGTTCACCATGTGTCCTGTGGTGGACACCCACAGAAGGTTCATGGACCTCTCGGTGATGTACACTAACGACCTGGTCTAGGTGGAGCATGATACGCCTCCATCGTATCTACTTTTCCAAACACTTTTGCCCTTGTTTTGGACTCTAACTTGCATGATTTAAATGGAACTAACCCGGATTGACGCTGTTTTCAGCAGAATTGTCATGGTGTTATTTTTGTGCAGAAATAAAAGTTCTCGGAATGACCTGAAAATCAACGGAGATTATTTTTGGAATATATAAAAAATACTGGTAGAAGAATCCACGTCAGGGGGGCCACACCTTGTCCACGAGGGTAGGGCGCGCCTACCCCCCTGGGCGCGCCCCCCTGCCTCATGGGCCCCCTGATGCTCCACCGACCTCAACTCCAACTCCATATATTCGTGTTCGGGGAGAAAAAAATCAGAGAGAAGGATTCATCACGTTTTACGATACGGAGCAGCTGCCAAGCCCTAAACTCTCTCAGGAGGGCTGATCTGGAGTTCGTTGGGGGCTCTGGATAGTGGAATCCGTCACCATCGTCATCATCAACCTTCCTCCATCACCAATTTCATGATGCTCACTGCCGTGCGTGAGTAATTCCATCGTAGGCTTGCTGGACGGTGATGGGTTGGATGAGATTTATCATGTAATCGAGTTAGTTTTGTTAGGGTTTGATCCCTAGTATCCATTATGTTCTGAGATTGATGTTGATATGACTTTGCTATGCTTAATGCTTGTCACTAGGGCCCGAGTGCTATGATTTCAGATCTGAACCTATTATGTTTCAATGAATATATGTGAGTTCTTGATCCTATCATGCAAGTCTATAGTCACCTATTATGTGGTATGATCCATTAACCCCAAAGTGACAATAATCGGGACCATTATCGGTGATGACCGTAGTTTGAGGAGTTCATGTATTCACTATGTGTTAATGCTTTGGTCCCGTACTCTATTAAAAGGAGGCCTTAATATCCCTTAGTTTCCAATAGGACCCCGCTGCCACGGGAGGGTAGGACAAAAGATGTCATGCAAGTTCTTTTCCATAAGCACATATGACTATATTCGGAATACATGCCTACATTACATTGATGAACTGGAGCTAGTTCTGTGTCACCCTAGGTTATAACTGCTGCATGATCGATCGCATCCGCCATAATTCTCCATCACTGATCCATTGCCTACGAGCTTTTCCTATATTGTTCTTCGCTTATTTACTTTTCAGTTGCTACTGTTACAATCACTATAAAACCAAAAATATTACTTTTGCTATCGTTACCACTACTATCATATTACTTTGCTACTAAATACTTTGCTGCAGATTTTAAGTTTCCATGTGTGGTTGAATTGACAACTCAGCTGCTAATACTTGAGAATATTCTTTGGCTCCCCTTGTGTCGAGTCAATAAATTTGGGTTGATACTCTACCCTCGAAAACTGTTGCAATCCCCTATACTTGTGGGTTATCAGGACTATTTTTTGGCGTCGTTGCCGGGGAGCATAGCTCTATTCTTTGAGTCACTCGGGATTTATATCTACTTATCATTATGAAGAACTTGAAAGATCAAAGAACCAAGATTTTTCCCTCAACTACGAGGAGGTAAGGAACTGCCATCTAGCTCTGCACTTGATTCACCTTCTGTTTTGAGTAAACTTGCGACACCTACACATGGTATTGATTCCGATAGGTCGCATGTTATTGATGATGCCACTTATGCTTTGCATGATACTTATGATGAAACTACTTGTATGCCTGATACTACTATGCCACTAGGTGGATTTCTTGATTAACAACTTGCTAGGGCTAGAGAGAATGAAATTATTGAAACTGATAATATTGATGAAAGTGACGATGAAGATTCTCCCCTAGATATGAATTGCTTGTTGTTCCTGAGGGTTATCTTATGGATGAAGAAACTGCTAGAGACTTCTTAGCTTGCAATGATAGATCTGACCTTAAGAAATTATTAGCTAAGCTTAAAGAAAAATCTTTGAATGCTAGAATGAAATATAACCCTGCTTTTGCTACTTCACCTATCTTTATCACTGATAAGGTGTCAGGACCCCGATTCCAAGTCACATCGATCTAGCCGGTAACACCTCATATCACTCTGCGGACTCACGCACGATATTCCCACGGGTGTCGCCTTACCATGGCCCAGGACCGTTTGCGCCTTTTGGCTCACGTATATGATAGTGTCGCTAGCATCCATATGATAGAGAACCCGGGCCGACATGACTAGTCATGAACCCAAAGTGGCACTAACTTACGGGGACAGGCATACATGAATCAACATCGAGCATGTCGGTCAGCGGCGTGTGAATCCGGGCTGTAGCACTGGGCTAACAGGACTCCGGTGAACCGGGCTGTAGCAGGCTAGGCAGGACTCCGGATGTCACCGCGTGACATTTCCCCGAAGGGACAGACACAGGAACGAAGTGAATCACATGTCGGCCAGTCAAGTGTTTCGGAGCAGTAGTGCTGGGCTAGCAGGACTCCAGTGAACTAGGCTGTAGCGGACTACTATGGCTCATGGAAGCACAAGACTACATTTCCCCATAAGAGAGGCTACCAAGGATAAACAACTAGGTTGTCGGATCCCACACATACCAAGCATTTCAATCATACACACAATATGCTCAATATGTGCAATACAACATGGCATCACAACAAGACTCTACGACTCAGAGTATTTATTCATTAGGCTCCGAGGAGCGAGATATTACAAACATGGGTCTCATGACCCAACAATCATAGCATACAATCAAAGCACATGCGGAAGCTTAACATGTCTGAGTACAGACATCTATAAATGAAAAAGGCTGAGAAGCCTGACTATCTACCAGATCCTGCCGAGGGCACAAGATCGTAGCTGAGGTATCAAGCTAAACGTCGAAGTCCACACGGAACTACTAGGGAGACTGACGTCTCTCTGCAAAACATAAAATAGGCAAACGTGAGTACAAATGTACCCGGCAAGACTTACATCAGAACTATGTACATATGCATCGGTATCAACAAATGGGTGGTGGAATTTAACTGCAGCAAGCCAGCTTTGACTCGGTGGCTATCCTGAACTACGACTGCAAGTAACCCTTTTGAGGTGGCACACACAAGTCCACATATTCACCATACCAATACACCACCCTACGAGAACGCCATCCATAGCACTCACGCTTATCTTGCGCATTTTAGAGTGTCCACTTTCACTTGTCTATGAACTATGCAACGGGTCCAAGTTTCCATATCCGAGGAATCCGGCTATTCGAATAGATAATGATAACCCTGCAAGGGTGTACTTCTTCACACACGCTCTCATCACTTATCGCCCTGTACACGTCATGTACCTCAGCAACCTTCAAGCGGAAGCCGGGCGAGGGAGTCGGTCATGACCTGACTAACCAACAAGTCTCTAGTCCAGGTTTATCGCCTATTCGGGTTCCATCCGCAAGGAGATCCGGCCGGGGTGTCGCTCACGGCCCCAAATGATGTGTGTAGGGTTCCCAAGCCCAACATCCGGGTGCCACTTGGTACACTATGCCACTGTGCCTAGTCTGTCCCAAGCCCACCTGTACCGGGTGCAACTTGGTAGACTACTAACACTACCTACAAACACCAGAAACTAGTTGCAACTCCTGGACAGAGATCGAGTTGATTAATAAGCCGAGAGGGGCCGAGTTATCGGAACCCAATGTGTGGTAGTAACTGTTCATGGATCACAAACACAGAACTCAGTTCCTGAGAACGGCTGCAATGAGACAACCCACCATGTACTCCTACATGGCCTCTCACTGCTACCTTTACCAAATCATGTTCACACACTTAGCTCTCAACGGTAGGACATGTTCACCACGTTCCAATTCATTCCCGATGAATCAGACCTGACTCAACTCTAAGCAGTAGCAGGCATGACAAACAAGCATGAATGAGTAGGCACATCAGGGCTCAAACAACTCCTACTCATACTAGTGGGTTTCATCTATTTACTCTGGCAATGAAAAGTCATGCAGAGGAAAGGGGTTCAACTACCGCAGCATGTAACAGTTGAATCGCTGTTGTTCTAATGCAGTAAAAGAGAGCAAGAGCGAGAGAGTGGGATTGTATCGGAATGAACAAGGGGGGTTTTGCTTGCCTGGCACTTCTGAAGATAGTATAGTTCTTCATCGGTGTCATCGAATTCATCGCTGGATCAACGTCTACTAAGGGGGGACAAACACCGGCAACTGAGAAAGAACACAATCAACACATGACGATATGCAACAATATGATGCATGCTATGACATGGCAATATGAATGTGTTTTGGGCTAATGCAAGCTAGAACATATTGAAATGAGTCCATTTGAACCAAAGATTCAAATGCAAACCCATTTTATGAAGTCATATTAGTGCATTAACTTGTTTCACCTAAACAGCAAGGTTAAAGTGTTCTAACATGCATGAAACTAGTACAGATGGAAAGATTGGATTTTTCTGATCATTTTTCATATATAATTTATCTTATTTGGAGTTATAGATAATTTTCTATGATTTTTAGAATTTTGGGCATTTTCTGGAATTTCCTGCATAAACTTAAATCCAGAAAATGATTTATAGCGTCAGCATGATGACTACACGACGTGAGCAGGTCAACAACGCCAGTCCAGGTCAAACCTGACGGCTGGGACCCACACGTCAGTGTCTCAAGGCTGCTTGGGTGGATGACAGGTGGGCGTGGTCAACGCTGACTAGGCCATGGTTAGAGCTGACACGTGGGGTCCACGGCATTAGCACTAATCTAACAGAAAAATTAGACTAACCTAATTAGGCTCAGGGGCCCACATGGCAGTGGCTCAAGGGGGTGTTTAGAGTGGTCATTAGCAGTTAATGAGACTGCCAGGGCAGCATCACCGGAGCTCAAAGCTGGCGACCTGGGAACGCGGCGGTGATGATCGGGACGGTGGCTCCGGCGACCAAATCGATGGCCGAGCCCATCTACGAGGAGTTGGGGCTCGTGCGCATCCAACGGTGGCAGGGGAGGGCACGAGGTGGCCGGAGTTGACGATGACGAGCACTTGGGCGGCGGCCGGAGATCGGGCGTTGGCGGAAATGATGCTACAGCGAACGGCAGGAGCAGTGGGTGGGGGTTTTGGGCTTTTGGCATCACGCTGAGCACGGTGGTATGCTCAGACGCGACGTGTGTGAGCTCTAGCCACGGCGGCGACACGGCTGGTGGCGACAGGTTCTCGGGATTGACAGAGGCGACGGCTACGCGGCGAAATCGAGCACGGGGAGAGAGGGGGGAGGCGTAGGAGCTCACAGTGGAGAGGAAGAGGTGGTCAGCGAGCTCGGAGGTGACCGGAGTTCAACGAATCGGGCGACGGCGACCGGCGGGTCCGAGGTAGGAGACGAGCTCGAAGGGGTCTCTTCAAGGCGTCCGGGCTCGTGGGACTAGGCGTAGAGGTGCGCTGCAGCGAGGCGGTGCTCGTGGGCTAGCTGGCTTGGCGTGGGGAGGTCGGTGGCCACGACGAACGGCGACGGTGGTGACGGCTCCGTTCGGTGGTGCTGCGGCAGAGAGCAGAGGAGGGGGAGGGGGTCCAGGGAGAGAGAGGGGGTCGAGAGGGAGTGTGTGGCATCGTGGAGGGAGTCCAGGGCGACGAGGGGGCAGCCAGGCAAGCAGCTGCCGGCGTGGCATGCCGCAGCGCCGTGGCTGTCTTCTCCTCTGCCTTCTGGCAGGAGGAAGAAGATGCCCCTGCCCTCGGTGGGCCGGCCAGGTGGCTGGGCTGCCAGGTGGGCTGGGCCTGCAGGTAACACAGGTAGTCTCTCTCTTTCTTTTATTTCTGTTTTTTCTATTTTCTGTTGTTGTTTTTGATTTAGTAAAAATACTAAACCACTTGGTAAAATCCTGAAAATAATTTTAGGCACCTTTGAAATATTTCCCAACAGCCCTCAAGTACTTTCAGGATTATTTGGACAATTAAAAATATTTATAAGATTTAAATGTCCAAATTCAAATACTTATGGATTAATTCAAAAATCCAAAGTGTCCTAGAAAAATGTGCACCATTTTTGGCAGAGGTTCTAGACCAATCCAAAGATGATGAACATTTTTGGGAAGGCATTTTGGGTGCATTGAAAATATTTTTATTTGAACCTAGTTGAATTCTTTCTGATGCTAGGGTTTGGTCAATCCCTATTTCAACTTAAATAGAATTTAAACATGATGCAACAAGATGCAAAACACCAGGCAGTACCATAAGCTAGGGATGTGACATAAGGATTATGATTTCTCTGTCGGTCCTGAGTTAATTACTTTGGTTGAATCTGATCCGTTTATGGCTATGAATCTGAAACTGTCGTGGCGCATCTTACTAAATTAAATGATATAGCCACCATGTTTACTCATGATGAGAAAACTCGCTACAACTTTATCCTTAAGTTATTTCCGTTCTCATTAAAGGGTGATGCTAAAACATGGTTTAATTCTCTTGATCCTGGTTGTGTGCGTAGTCCCGAGGATATGATTTATTACTTCTCTGCTAAATATTTCCCCGCTCATAAGAAACAAGTTGCTTTAAGGGAAATATATAATTTTGTGCAAATCGAAGAAGAGAGTCTCCCACAAGCTTGGGGGAGGCTTCTCTGATTACTTAATTCTTTGCCTGATCATCCTCTCAAGAAAAATTAAATACTTGATATCTTTTAAAATGGACTAACCAATGCTTCCAGAGACCACCTGGATAGTTGTGTTGGTTGTGTTTTCAGGGAAAGAACTGTTGATCAAGCTGAATTGTTATTGAATATTATGTTGACTAATGAAAATAATTGGACACTTCTTGAACCAACTCCTAAGCCAGCTCCGAAGAAAAGGGGTATTCTATTTCTCAGTCCTGAAGATATGCAAGAGGTAAAGAAATCTATGAAAGAAAAAGGTATTAAAACTGAAGATGTTAAGAATTTACCACCTATTGAAGAAATACGTGGTCTTAATTTTCCGCATGTTGAAGAAATGCATGGTCTTGATAACCCGACATAGGTAGTAAAGGTAAACTCTCTCTATTGATTCGATAAATGTGAAATCCCATTTACTAAGTTTGCTAGCCCATGCTTGGATGAGTTTGATGACTTTATGGTTAAACAAGAAAACTTCAATGCTTATGTTGGTAGTCAATTGAAACACAATGCTGATATGCTTGAACACTTGCGTGGTTATATGGCTAATGTTAATGGTGAACTTAGACTTATTAGTAAACATGCTTCTATGGTTACCACTCAAGTAGAACAAGTACTTAAAGGTCAGAATGATTTGCTCAATGGGTTAAATAAGAAAAAGGATAATGTTGTTAGAGTTATGACTAGAGGTAGTAAAATGACTCAGGAACCTTTGTATCATGGGGGCCATCCTAAGAGAATTGAGCAAGATTCTCAGAGAACTAACATAGATGCACCTAGTCCTTCTAAGAGGAAGAAAAAGAAAAATGATAGGACTTTGCATGCTTCTAGTGAACCTGTCATTGACACACCTGAGAATCCCAATGATATTTCTATTTTTGATGCTGAAACACAATCCGGTAATGAACATGAACATAGTGATAATGTTAATGATGATGTTCATGTTGATGCTCAACCTAGCGATGATAATGATGTAGAGATTGAACCTGCTTTTAATCTTGATAACCCACAATCAAAGAATCAACGTTATGATAAAAGAGACTTTGTTGCTAGGAAGCACGGTAAAGAAAGAGAACCTTGGATTCAACAACCCATGCCTTTTCCTCCTAAACCATCCAAGAAAAAGGATGATGAGGATTTTGAGCGCTTTGCTGAAATGATTAGACCTATCTTTTTGTGTATGCGTTTGACTGATATGCTTAAAATGAATCCTTATGCTAAATATATGAAGGAAATTTTTACTAATAAAAGAAAGATACCGGAAGCTGAAATTTCCACCATGCTTGCTAATTACACTTTTAAGGGTGGAATACCAAAGAAACTTGGAGATCCGGGAGTACCAACTATACCATGCTCCATTAAAAGAAACTATGTTAAAAACTGCTTTATGTGATCTTGGAGCCGGTGTTAGCGTTATGCCTCTCTCTTTATATCGTAGACTTGATTTGAATAAGTTGACACCTACTGAAATATCTTTGCAAATGGCTGACAAATCAACTGCTATACCTGTCGGTATTTGTGAGGATGTGCCTATTGTGGTTGCAAACGCTACTATTTTAACGGACTTTGTTATTCTTGATATTCCCAAGGACGATAGTATGTCTATTATTCTTGGAAGACCCTTTTTGAATACTGCAGGGGGTGTTATTGATTGCACCAAAGGCAATGTCACTTTTCATGTTAATGGTAATGAGCATATGGTAAACTTTCTGAGGAAACAACCTCAAGTCCACAGTATCAATTCTATTGGAAAATTTTCAACAATCACTATTGGAGGTTTTAAATTTCCTCTTCCTACTCTCAAGAAGAAATATGATATTCTTATTGTTGGGGACATGCATATCCCCGTTGAGGTAACCTAGTGTTATTCGAAAATTCTCCGGTTTCATGTTATTCGAAATGAGTTTGTTAACAAGACCAGATCAACCTTGTTAGTGGATTCCTTTTGATGAGCTTGAGATGGATGAAGTTAGAAAACACAACTTTTTGTACCCTCTTTTTACTTTCTGTTATTTATATTAAATAAAGCAACAATAGTATTTTTCGGTCTATTTTCTGAATTATCCATGTAATAAAAAATACCCTGAAAATAAAAGTTCTCCAAATGCCCTAAAATTTATATATGATTTTTTCTAGAATATTTGAGAATATCTGGCACTGAAAACACAGCAGGGGGAGCAGCCACGTGCCCACGAGGGTGGAGGGCGCGCCCACCCCCCCC
>NC_057800.1:86424419-86456570 GCF_018294505.1 Triticum aestivum
AGCCACCACACACTCCTTCTTCCTCCCAAAAAAATCACTAGCCAGCTCAAACTCGAGTTCTTGCTCATCTTGCTGCCATTTTCGATCTCCTTGCTCAAAACTCCTCTCACAAAACTGCTTTGGGGGATTGTTCTTTGGTATGTGACTCCTCCAATGGTCCAATTAGTTTTTGTTCTAGTGTTTTATTCATTGCAAATTTTTGCTGCTTAGGTGACCTTGTTCTTGAGCTTGCATGTCAAATTTATATGGTCAAAAGAAGTTTTAATGCATGATATAGCCTCTAGAAACTTGTAGGAGTAGTTGCTATCAATTTTGTTGAGTTTGGTTCACCTTTATTTTAAGTTACTAAAAATTACAGAAATTTTCAGAAAAAGATGAAGAGATTTTTGAGGGGCTCGTCGAGCCGAAGCTCGAAGGATAAGCAAAGTGAAGAGAACAAGAAGCCCAAGTATAATCTCCCTCGTACTACGGAGGTTCGGCCATGTGAATGGTCTTGTGATGAGTTCTTGAAAGAGGCCAGGATTTATTAAGATTTTTATTATTTGGCTAAGAATGCAGGCCTCACGGCCTTCCTCCACGACCAACGTGAACAGTATCTCTTACTCACCAATATGTTTGTGCAAAACTTTCATTTACATGCTAGAAGCTCGCCACCTTCGGTGGAATTTTATTTATATGATGGGCATAAGGAAATGTCACTTCATGATTTTTGTCAGATTTGTTTGATACCTTTTGAGGGCAGCATAGAGGAACCACATCGTAATGATGTGGAGGGATTTATTGATATGATTGTTGCGGGGGAAACGAGGAAAGTTTCCGATGCAAGAATCACTAGCATACATTTTCCTGTTCTACGTTACTTTGCAATATTTGCTAGTAAATGCTTAATTGGTCACGGGAACTGTGGGAACCTTAGTGCTCCTGATATTGTTATTTTGCGCCATGCCTTGTTTCAAGATACTACTTTCAATTTAGGCGCTATTGTTGCTAAACGGTTAAATCTGAACCGTACTAAGGGCCCCGTCCTTGGAGGCATTTTTGCCTCACGCCTAGCTGCACACTTTAACATACCTACCAGGCATTATGAGAAAGAGGAAAAGTTGCTGCCTAATATTTTTCTAGATTATAAGAGCATGGTAGCACATGATTTTATTGTTAAGAATAAGAAGAAATGCTTAAATATAGACTGATTTTTGGTAAGAATAACTTTGAGACTATTACCTTGCGTGCTCCCTCTTTGTTTAACATATTTTCAGGTAAGTACCTTGTTTTACCGGAGGACGTTTATGCATACTGGAGTGTTATACCAGCTCCAGAGCCTGAGCCGGAACTAACCCAAGACACTTATCAATAGTTAGTTTATCAGTGGAATCCTGAGGAGATTGCCAACCAGCGGCACCCAGAGGACACTCCTCCTTACACCGGAGAGGGCCACTTTGATCCATGGGCATAGACCAACTTAGGCCAAAAGCCTAAGCTTGGGGGAGTATGTATTTCTCACCGACATTACATTCATGTTCACACACTCATGCCAGTTGTCGGTGCTCATACTTTTTCATTGTATCATCCATGCTAGTTTATTTTGTTTTTACGCTTTATTCTTGTGTGTTTGAAAAACCTTAATAAAAACCAAAAAATTAGTTGTAGCTTTTAGTTAGTTTACTTTCCATGCCTGTAGTAGTAAAAATTAAAAAGAAAACCCAAAAAGATTTCTCGTTCTTCTTTTGCTTGTTGGGAGCTTTCCCGTGTAAATAGTTTTGTTTCTTTTCTTTTCCTTTGGGGGTCGAGAGGAGAAAACCATGATGAAAATGTTGAGTGGCTCTCATATGCATTATTGTTGATCTAATAAAGATCCCATATTACCTTGTCGTCTCTCTTGAATTGAATGCTTGCAGATTCTAGCTTAGTCCAATGCACGTGCACTATTATTATTATCCACACTATTCAGTCGTGCAAGTGAAAGGAAATAATGATGATTATATGATGAACTTATTGAGATGAGAAAAGCTGGTATGAACTCGACCTCTCTTGTTTTTGTAAATATGATTAGTTCATTGTTCCTGATTCAGGCTATTATGAAAGAAACATATTTGCAATGACAATTACAGATTGTAGTTGCTTATGCCATGCTTAATTAGCTAGGAGCTTATAACGGTTTACCTTGCGTGTCAACATGCTATTAAAATGGTTGTGATGTGGTATGATAGGGTGGTATCCCCCTTTGAACAATTCGAGTGGCTTGACTTGGCACATGTTCACGCATGTAGTTGAAACAAAATCAACATAGCCTCTACGCTATTTATGTTCATAGTGAATTATATCCTACTCATGCTTGAATTCCGTGTCGATTAATTTTAATGCATGTTCATGACTGTTGTTGCTCTCTAGCTGGTTGCTTCCCAGTCTTTTTCTAGCCTTCACTCGTACTAAGCGGGAATGCTGCTTGTGCATCCAATTCCATAAACCCCAAAGTTATTCCATATGAGTCCACCATACCTACCTATATATGGTATCTACCTGCCGTTCCAAGTAAATTTGTATGTGCCAGACTCTAAACCTTCAAATAAACATTCTGTTTTGTATGCTCGAATAGCTCATGTATCAACTAGGGTTGTCTGTATCCTCCATGCTAGGCGGGTTATTCTCAAGAGGAGTGGACTCAGCTCCTCATTCATGAGAAAATGGCTGGTCACCGGGATGCCCAGTCCCATGCTCAAATCAAATCAAAATAATTGCAAACAGAACTCCCCTAGGATTGTTGTTAGTTGGAGGCACCCGTTGTTTTGGGCAAGCCATGGATTGATGCTTGTTGGTGGTGGGGGAGTATAAACTTTACCATTCTGCTTGGGAACTGCCTATAATGTGTGTAGCATGGAAGATATCGAGATCTCTAGGTTGTTATGTTGACAATGAAAGTATACCGCTCAAAATATTATTCATATCTATTTCAAAATCGAGCTCTGGCACCTCTACAAATCCCTGCTTCCCTCTGCGAAGGGCCTATCCATTTACTTTTATGTTGAGTCATCATCTTCTTATTAAAAAGTACCCGTTGGAGAGCACCACTGTCATTTGCATCCATTACTGTTAGTTTACATTGAGTATGACTGTGACTGGATCTCTTTTACCATGAATTACAATGTCTAGTCAGTCCTTGATCTTTAAAAGTGCTCTGCATTTATGTTTTGCGGTCTTAGAAAGGGCTAGTGAGATACCATCTTGTTATATCATATCATAATTGTTTTGAGAAAGTGTTGTCGTCTGAGATTTGTTATTATTGCTCGCTAGTTGATTATGCCATTGATATGAGTAAACATGACACCTAAATGTTATTGTGAATATGGTTAGTTCATAATCTTTGCTGAAAACTTGAATGTTGGATTTACATATTTACAACAACAAGAGCAAACAGAGTTTGTAAAAGTTTTTCTTTATCACTTTCAGTTTATCAACTGAATTGCTTGAGGACAAGCAAAGGTTTAATCTTCGGCGAGTTGATACGTCTCCGTCGTATCTACTTTTCCAAACACTTTTGCCCTTGTTTTGGACTCTAACTTGCATGATTTGAATGGAACTAACCCGGACTGTCGTTGTTTTCAGAAGAATTGCCATGGTGTTATTTTTGTGCAGAAATAAAAGTTCTCGGAATGACCTGAAAAAATCAACAGAGATTATTTTTGGAATATATAAAAATACTGGAAGAACAATCCACGTTAGGGGGCACACACCCTGTCCACGAGGGTGGGGCGCCTACCCCCCTGGGCGTGCCCCTGCCTCGTGGGCCCCCTGATGCTCCACCGACCTCAACTCCAACTCCATATATTCGTGTTCGGGGAGAAAAAATCAGAGAGAAGGATTCATCGCGTTTTACGATACGAAGCCGCCGCCAAGCCCTAAACTCTCTCGGGAGGGCTGATCTTGAGTCCGTTCGGGGCTCCGGAGAGGGGAATCCATTGCCATCGTCACCATCAACCTTCCTCCATCACCAATTTGATGATGCTCACCGCCGTGCATGAGTAATTCCATTATAGGCTTGCTGGACGGTGATGGGTTGGATGAGATTTATCATGTAATCGAGTTAGTTTTGTTAGGGTTTGATCCCTAGTATCCACTATGTTCTGAGATTGATGTTGCTATGACTTTGCTATGCTTAATGCTTGTCACTAGGGCCCGAGTGTCATGATTTCAGATCTGAACCTATTATGTTTTCATGAATATATGTGAGTTCTTGATCCTCCTATCTTGCAAGTCTATAGTCACTTATTATGTGCTATGATCTGTTAACCCCGAAGTGACAAAGATCGGGACCATTACCGGTGATGACCGTAGTTTGAGGAGTTCATGTATTCACTATGTGTTAATGCTTTGGTCTGGTACTCTATTAAAAGTAGGCCTTAATATCCCTTAGTTTCCAATAGGACCCCGCTGCCACGGGAGGGTAGGACAAAAGATGTCATGCAAGTTCTTTTCCATAAGCATGTATGACTATATTCGGAATACATGCCTGCATTACATTGATGAACTGGAGCTAGTTTTGTGTCACCCTAGGTTATAACTATTGCATGATCGATCGCATCCGACATAATTCTTCATCACCGATCCATTGCCTACGAGCTTTTCCTATATCGTTCTTCGCTTATTTACTTTTCCGTTGCTACTGTTACAATCACTATAAAACCAAAAATATTAGTTTTGCTACCGTTACCACTACTACATATTACTTTGCTACTAAATACTTTGCTGCAGACATTAATTTTCTAGGTGTGGTTGAATTGACAACTTAGCTGCTAATACTTGAGAATATTCTTTCGCTCCCCTTGTGTCGAATTAATAAATTAGGGTTGAATACTCTACCCTCGAAAACCGTTGCGATCCCCTATACTTGTGGGTTATCAGAGCACTCCATCCACATCATGGAGTTGTTTCTTGCCGCGGAGAAGTACAAGGTGGTCGGGTTCGACCTCGAGTACACCCGCGCTCATGCCGGGTCTCGTCCCAAGGTCGCCGTAGCCCAGATGTGTGTGCGCCACCATGTCCTCGTCTACCACTACTGCCTGGCCACAAGGCCTTGCGAGTGTTTCACCAGGTTTGTCAACAGCCCCCACTACATGTTCATTGTGGTGGACATCACCAACGATGTAAAGGCGCTCGAGAATTCGGGCATTACCTGCCAGAATCTTGTCGACATCCAGGGCTAATACAAGATCTAGGGCGGCAAGGAGCATGAGGACTCACTGGTTCACCTCTCCGAGGCCATCATCGACCCCTACTACAGAGACATGAAGGATTCGTGCAACAAGGACAAGCGTTCCTGGCACTCGGCCTGGATGGAGAAACTCGACAAAGCTCACATCGTGTACGCGGCCAAGGAGGCGTACACGAGCTACGACATGTACAGGTGGATCATTGACATGAGGAAGTGCCTCCTTCCCCAAAACGGCCAGGGATTCAGCCGGAAGCAGAGCAATGGCAAGCATCGTCGCAATAATAAGTAGATGATCAGATCCTCGTTTCTCCTACTTTAGTATGCATGTAGTTGCTTACTTTGGTGTGTGGAAATGTTCTGTGTGTAGTCACTTGTGTAATTGTATGCTTAATTTGGTTATGCAATGTTGTCTTTTTAAGTATATATGTTGATGCTTTGTACACAGAGCGTAGATGTTGTGCGGACAAATAAAATCACATCGCACACGAACTAAACAATGGAACCCATCAGTGATGTTTTCATCAATCACTCACAATTGTATACCAGCAATCGTTTGCTCACAACACACATGGCTTGTTAGCAGTAATCGTCTGTGTTGTTATCGGCCTTCTCACACGTTTCCGATTACAAACCCGTTTGCCTCATATCACACACATCTTGTTCATTTGAACCATTTCTGCTCTCATGTTTCAATGCAAACAGTTCATCCGAGTGAACCGCATGTCGTATATCGCACACACCTTTGATCTGGCTGACCATTTCTTTTGTGTTGCCTAATCACAAATGGTTCATTCGAGTGAATTGTATGTTGTACATCGTACACACCTTCATCTGGCTTCCCGTTTCTTTTGTTCCTCCTCATCGCAAACAATTAATTGAGTTGAACCGTATGCCCTGCATCGCACATGCAACTAAATTCTGAACCGTGTTAGATGCATCCTCCATCGCAAATGTTTTGCACCTTTTTGACGGGTTTTTACACAACCATTTGCGATTATGGCATCGCACATAGTTTCGTCGAAGGGTCTCTGGTCATAGTGTCACGTTAGCAGCAACCTGCAGTAGTGAATGAAGGGCTACCTCAAACTAGCATGGTACATAAAGGAAAAGAAAAGAGAAGTAAACACAAAAGAAGCTTATCATGTGAACAAAACAAAAACTGAGGTGTATTGATAATTGTTGAAGAAGAAAGCGGGATGCCAACGGGGGCATCCCCAAGCTTAGATGCTTGAGTATCCATGAAATATTTACTTGGGGTGCCTTGGGCATCCCCAAGCTTGAACTCTTGTCTCTCCTTCTTCTTATCATATTGGTAACTCCTCGTTCTTCGAACAATTAATCCACACAAAACTTAACAAAAACTTTGTGAGATCCGTTAGTATAATAAAGCAACTCACTACCTTTAGGTACTGTTGTAAACTCATTCCAATTTCATATTAGCATTATATCTACTGTATTCCAACTTCACCATGGTTCATACCCCTGATACGTCTCCAACGTATCTATAATTTATGAAGTTTTCATGTTGTTATATTATCATTCTTGAATGTTTTACAATCATTTTATAGCAACTTTATATCATTTTTTGGAACTAACCTATTCACCCAGTGCCTAGTGCCAGTTGTTATTTTTTGCTTGTTTTTCACATCACAGGAAATCAATGTCAAACAGAGTCCGAACACCAATGGGCTAGAAGACCACCAATGGGCCGGAGCAGCACCTGCGGGGTGCCATGAGGGGGGCACAACCCACCAGGGCACGCCTGGGGGCCCAGGTGCGCCCAGGTGGGTTATGCCCACCTCGGTGGCCTCCCACACCCACTCTTTACCTTATAAATTCCCAAATATTCCGAAAATCCTTGGGGTTAACCTAGATCAGAAGTTCCGCCCCCGCAGGCCTCTATAGCCACCGAAAACCAATCTAGACCCCGTTCCGACACCCTGCCTGAGGGGGGAATCATCTCCAGTGGCCATCTTCATCATCTCGGCGGCCACCACGATGAGGAGGGAGTAGTCCACCCTCGGGGTTGAGGGTTTGTACAAGTAGCTATGTGTTTAATCTCTCTCTCTTGTGTTCTTGAGATGTCACGATCTTGATGTATCGCGGGCTTTGTTAATATAGTCGGATCATATGGTGTCTTCCCTTCTCCATCTTGTTGTGAATTGAGTTTTCCCTTTGAGATTTTGTTTTATCGGATTGAATACTTTTATGGATTTGAGAGCGCTTGATATATGCCTTGCATATGAATACTCGTGGTGACAGTGGGGTATCATATTGATTCACTTGAGATATGTTTTGGCAGTCAACTCGCGGATTCCCGAGGTGACATTAGGGTAATCTACGCATAGGGGTTGATGCACGTTCTTGTCTTTGTTTTTCCGGTAGAAATCTTGGGGCACTCTTTGAGGTTCTTTGTGTTGGATTGAGTACTATGAATCTGAAATTATTTAGTGTTATTTTAGTACGAACTCTTGGATAGATCGATCGGAAAGAATAGCTTCGAGGTGGTTTCATACCCTACAAATGATTTCTTCTTATGTTCTCCGCTAGATAGGAACTTTGGAGTGATTCTTCAGTGCACGTTGAGGAATGATTATATGATCCAATTATATTAGCATTGTTGAGAGATTGCACTAGCCAAAGTACGGACCCTAGGCCTCATTTTCACGCATTGCAATACCGTTTTTACTCCGTCTTATTAATTGATACCTTGCTATTTTTATTTGTTCAGATTATAAAAATATATTTCTACCATCAATATTACACTTCTATCACCATATCTTCACTGAACTAGTGCACCTATACAATTTGTCATTGTATTGGGTGTGTTGGGGACACAAGAGATTTCTTGTATTTGGTTACTGGGTTGTTTTAGAGAGACCATCTTCATCATACACCTCCCGGGGGTTGATAAACCTTAGGTCATCCACTTGAGGGAAAATTGCTACTGTCCTACAAAACTCTGCACTTCGAGGCCCAAGACGATTCTACAAGAATAAAGTTGCATAGTAGACATCAACCCCCCCCCCCAATACTACCCATAGATTCATCAAAATAAGCGAACAACACATAGAAAACACAATCTGTCAAGAACAGGACAGTCTATAGCAATATGGAACTTTTGCATACTTCTATAACTTCAAAAATTCTAAAAATTTAGGAAAATCTAAAAAATGTGTACATAAGTACTGTGCAAAAAGTTTCAGAGGAATTCGATGTTGCAGTAAAAAAATGAGAATTCAAGCACTACAGCCAAAGTTTCTGTTTTTGCACTGCATATAGCAAATAGACAATCTAATCATCCTGAAACCAAAATTTGGCACATTATTTTTATAATACAATGAATATATACAAGGGGATACTTATTTTTGAGAAACTTTGATGAAAAATTCTACATTGTTTCCATGAGCATGAACACAAGTGTTCAAGGTCGACCCTCACTTCTCCAATGCATAACCTTCCAATAACTTCTCTTTTCGAAAATGTTTTTAAACACAAGAGGCAAGTAAAATTTCTTTTTGGTATTTTCATTTTGTAATTTTTTTGTTTGTTTCACCCACAACTATGCAAAAAGGAAAACTACTTAGGGAAGAAAGCAAACAAGCATACACGAAAATATCAACCCCACGCTATTGCTCCCCGGCAACGGCGCCTGAAAAGAGCTTGATAATCCTCAAGTGCAAGCAATCATCGTAGCACCTTTCCAAAGGTGGAAGTGATAAGTATGGAGTGTCGAACCCACAAGGAGCTAAAGGTAAGATCAATATTCTCTCAAGTCATATCTGCCACTAATACGACTCTACGTACACAGAACATTTGCTTCCAACTAGAAACGAAAAATAAAACTATGTTGTGGGTATGAAGAGGATAACTTAATTTGTATGATATCAGAGAACTAAAATATAGAAGTAGGTGTTGTTAATATAAAGTTAGAATATATTACTATATATTATAAATAGCGAGTGTGGAATAATGATGGGTCGGTGTGTGGAATTGTCCTAGGCAATTGTTAACAAGATCGGTAATCATTATGGCAATTTCATATGAGGGAGAGGCATAAGCTAACATACTTTCTCTTCCTGGATCATATGCACTTATGATTGGAACTCTAGCAAGCATCCGCAACTACTAAAGATCATTAAGGTAAAATCCAACTATAGCATTAAAGCATCAAGTCCCCTTTATCCCATATGCAACAACCCCCTTATTAGGGTTTAAGCTCTATCACTCTAGCAACCCACTATAAGTGAATCATGAACGTATTGCAAAACCCTACAGTGAGAACCCTTCACATGTGCGCGGAACGGAAGGCACCATAGGACATCACCAAAATAAAGCATACAACTCAAACCAATCTATGCCATCAATCAACCCAAAAAACAAAGGAAAACTACTCAAAACATCATAGGATGTCAACACATCATTGGATCATAATATGTGGCATAAATCACCGTGTTTAAGTAGGGGATTACAGCGGGGTGCGGGAGAGTGGACCGCGTAAAAGATATGAGGATGGTGATGATGAAGGTGATGTTGATGAAGACAATCACCGCGGCGATGATTCCCCCTATGGCACTCCAGCGCCACCAAGAGAGAGGGGGGTGGTTCTCCCCTTTGTGCTTCCTCCTCCATGGCCTCCCCCTTAGATGGGGAAAGGTTCTCCCTTTGGTCCTTGGCCTCCATGGAGATGGTGACCCCTCCGGCTTCCTCCTCCATGGCTTCCAGTGATGTTGGCCCCCTCCAGCAGGGTGCCAAAGAGGGCCTAGATTGGTTTTTCGTGGCTACAGAGGCTTACGGTGGCGGAACTCTCAATCTCCCTTCTGTTCTGGGGTTTTTTGGATTTGTAGGAGGAGTTGACGTCGGTTTCACGTCAGGGGGGCCCCACGAGGTGATCACAAGGTCAAGGGGTGCGCCCTAGGGGGGCGCCCCCCCCCCCCTTGTGGTGGCCTCGGGACTCCTCTTCCATATCTTTTTCTTCTAGTATTTTTCATATTTTCCAAAAAAATCTCCATTAATTTTCAGCTTGTTCCGAGGACTTTTATTTCTGCACAAAAAACAACACCATGGTAATTCTACTGAAAACAGCGTCAGTCTGGGTTAGTTCTAATCAAATCATACCAAAATCATATGGAATCATTATAGATACGGCATGAATACTTCATAAATTGTAGATACATCGGAGGCGTATCAAATACACATCATAAGCTTGCAAGCAAACGACTAAGGAGTTAGTCATGTGGTGTTGTATTACGCAACGTGTAAAGAGACTTGTCGGTAACGAGATTGAACTAGGTATAGAGATACCGATGATCGAATCTCGGGCAAGTAACAAACCGATGACAAAGGGAATTACTTATGTTGTCATAACGGTTCGACCGATAAAGATCTTCATAAAATATGTAGGAGCCAATATGGGCATCTAGGTTCCGCTATTAGTTATTGACCGGAGAGGTGGCTCGGTCATGTCTACATAGTTCTCGAACCCGTAGGGTCCGCATGCTTAACGTTCATTGACGATATAGTATTATATGAGTTATGTGATTTGGCGATCGAATGTTGTTCGGAGTTTTGGATGAGATCACGGACATGACGAGAAGTCTCGAAATGGTCGAGAGGTAAAGATTGATCTATAGGACGATGGTATTTGGACACCAGAAGTGTTTCGGGTGGTACCGGGTACTTATCGAGTCACCGGAAGGGGTTCCGGGCAGCCCCGGTAGGTTTTTGGGCCTTATGGGCCAAAGGGGGAAGAGCACACCATCCCACAAGGGGCTGGTGCACCCCCTATACCCTCTGTCCACGCACGAAAGGAGGGAGGGAAGGAAAGGCGAGGCGCCCTAAGGCAGTCATCTCCCTTTCCTTTCCCCCCATGTCCAAATAACGAAAATGGGGCGCAGGGCAAGGCAGCAGCCCTAGGGCTACCGCCAGGTCTCTTGGGGCACCCTAGGGGCTGACTCCTCCCCTCCCACCTATATATTTGTGGGAAGGGGGCACCACACAAGGACACAACATTGTCTCAGCCGTGTCCGGCGCCCCCATCCACCGTTTACTCCCTTGGTCATATCTTTGTAGTGCTTAGGCGAAGCCCTGTGAAGATCACATCACCATCAGTGTCACCACGCCGTCGTGCTGACAGAACTCATCTACTATCTCTACGTCTTGCTAGGTCAAGAAGGCGTAGGATGACCCTGAGCTGAACGTGTGCATAACACGGAGATGTCGTGACTTCGGTACAAGATCGGTTGGAGCGCGAACAAAGTTCGACTACATCAACCGTGTTGTGAAATGCTTCCGCTTACGATCTACAAGGGTACGTAGACATACTCTCCCCCTCATTGTTATGCATCTCCATGGATAGATCATTGCATGCGCGTAGAATTTTTTTTTGTTTTCCTAGCAATGATTCCCAACAACCTGATATAGCTAAAAGTAAAACAATTATTTATAATGTTGATCTAGTCGTACCTATTGCTTACATTGAGAAATATGTTTTCCCTGTTAGGATTAAAGAACATGCTAAAGCTACAACTATGGTTCATAAGAGTAATGTTAAAGCACATAAGCCCTTTGACCAAATTAAATTGGAACCTAATATTGCAATAGTCAAAGATCTTTTGGCTGATCATATTGATGGACATGTCATTTATCTCTGTAAGGAAGCAACCTAGATTGCTAAACAAGTTAATACTGAAAAGGATAAACTAGATAAGAGTAAACCGGTTGTTGGCATGACTTTTGTTTCTGTTAAGATTGGATATCATTGCTATCATGGTCTATGTCATATGGGTGCTAGGGTAAGTGTTATTCCATTTTCTCTTTATCAAGAAGTTATGCATGCTATTTCACCTATTGAGATAGAAGATATTAATGTTACTATTAATCCTGCAAACAGAGATACTATTTCATCGCTTGGGATTGTCAGAGATGTTAAAGTCTTGTGTGGTAAGATAAAATACCCTACTGATTTCTTAGTAATTGCATCACCACAAGATGATTTTTATCCCATTATATTTGCTAGACCTTTCTTGAACACCATTAATGCTAAAATTGATTGCGTTAAGGAGACGGTCAGTGTTAAGTTTGGTGATGTGTCTCATGAATTTAAATTTTCTAAGCTTCGTAGACAACCTCATGATAAAGAATTTCCAAGTAAAGATGAAATTATTGGTCTTGCTTCTATTGTTGTGCCTCCTAGTGATCCACTAGAACAATATCTACTAGACCATGAAAATGATATGCATATGAATGAAAGAAAT
The DNA here is from genome assembly GCF_018294505.1 of Triticum aestivum. Classification (NCBI taxonomy): domain Eukaryota; kingdom Viridiplantae; phylum Streptophyta; class Magnoliopsida; order Poales; family Poaceae; genus Triticum; species Triticum aestivum. The sequence continues at coordinate 86,436,882 of NC_057800.1, forward strand.
GAAATTTATGAGATATTCTTTAAGCAAGCACCTATCCTCAAGCACAATTTGCATGTTGAAACTCTGGGAAACTCTCTCCCACCTAAATGTGATCATGTGTTTGAATTAAAGAAACTGCGTGATACAGTGAAATATGCTTATCTTGATGAAAAGAAGATATATCTTGTTATTGCCAATGCTAACCTTTCAATGCACGAAGGAAAGAGATTACTTAAAACTTTAAGGAAGCATTGTGTTGCATTGGATATACTCTTGATGATCTTAAGGGCATTAGTCTCACTTTATCTCAACACAAGATTAATATGGAGCCTGATGCTAAACCAGTCGTTGATCATCAACGCCGCCTAAATCCCAAAATGAAGTGTCGGGGAGAACTGATCCACGAACACCTATGGGGCCGGCGGACCGGGCCCCTTTCGGTTCGGCGGGGGGCGGAGGTCGCACGAAGAGCAGATCGAGGTGAGGCACACGAGCGGTTTACCCAGCTTCGGAGCTCTCCGGAGAGATAACACTCCTACTGCTGCTTGTCTGATTGTATTGAGTGGTGTTCTTGCTCTCGAGCGAGAGAGTGATGTGTTTTCTGGGCTACGAATGGATCAAAGCCGACTGTCTGAGGCTCCGAACCGAACCGAACCGAACCCCCTCTACGTTGCGCATGGGCCTCCTTTTATACGCTAAAGGGGTCACCGACAGGTGGCAACGCAGAGGAGGGTAAAAACGTAAAAAGCGAGGTAGTTGATACAGTTGCTTGTACAGTGCACCCTATCTAACCCTGACGGCAGGGGACAAGGGCATTAAATGCCCGTCTGAGTCGCCTGAACAGTGCAGAAAAGGACCGTTAGGGGCGCCACTGTTCGCCACGATGGTGATCTTGTCAGCTTCGCATGCCACTGCGCACTGCTGGCTGCACAGCCTCCCGCCACGCGCACCCGGAGAGGCCCCCAGAGCGACACGTTGGTGGATGCGCTGGAGCATGGACGCAGAGTGGCTGCCTGCCGCGGCAAGCACCTTGCCGCTGTCGTTATCTTCGCTGGGCCCAGAAGCTTGTCGCTCATTGGGCCTCGGTGTACCTTGTTTAGTCTTCCCGGCAAGCTCCTCTTGCCAGGGCCTTGCTACCTTGCCGGAGCACGTGGCGCGTCGCGGCAAGTTCCTTGGAGCGCCTTGGTTGGCCTTCCCGGCAAGCTCCTCTTGCCGGGGTCTTGTCTCCTTAGCTTAAATACTTTATTCTTGGATGGCTCCAAGGGAACCTTGGGGGATCTTGGCGTTCGCCCGGCAAGCCTTTGCCGCGGGGTGCTGCAACCGCCCGTGCACAAGTTCGGGGTACTAGGGTACCCCTATTCTAGTATACCTACAGGAGCCCCCAGGCCTGGGCCAGACACGGTGCCGAGCGCTGTTGGGCCAGGCCCAAGACAGGGCACGGGCACACGCGGGCTGGGCCATGCCAAATCTTGTTCCGTATCCACCGCACTCTCCCATAACGGCACGCGTTGAATGCGGCATCGTGGGAGAGATCATGGGTGGTTGTTTATTTGGAAAGCCAAAACGTCCGCCCCGTCCCTCTTTATAAGCAGAGGAAACAAGGGCAGTTCGTTCCCCCTTGCTGGTTGCTGCTACTCCTTCTTCACAAACTCCGCCGCTCCCCCCTTCTTCTCGAAGCCGAGAGAGCAGCGTTCCCCCCCCCCATTGCCACCAGCATCACCACGCCGTCGACCTTCCCCACCACCTCCGCCATGGCCCCGAAAGCCGACAAGGGAAAGGGCGTGAAGTCGGCTGAGGCGCAGCGGCTCGCGGTGCTGCGGAAGGAGCGGGCGATCTTCACCCCCTAGCTCGGCATGCAGGAGCTGAGGGAGTACTTCTACCTCTTTTGGGCGACGGAGACGCGTGCGCATCCGCGCACGAGGGTACTCTCGGCCGCTGCCTCGGAGTCGGCTCCAAATGGGTACCCGTTCTTCCCACTATTCTTCTATTTTGGGCTCTGTCCGCCCTTCTCGGAGTTCTTTTGTGACATTATGAACACATATGGCTTCCACCTCCTTGACTTCACCCCCAATGTTGTCCTGACCATGGAAGTTTTCGCACACTTGTGCGAAAACTTTGTCGGAGTCCACCCTAGTGTAGCCCTTTTCCGCCATTACTTCATGCCTCGGGTAGAGAGAGGAGAGCCGCTTGCCGGAGGGATTTCTTGGATCTCGAGAGTCGGCAAGAAGGATGCGTACTTGGAGGGTGAGCTCCGTAGCAAGTGGGAGGAGTGGAGAGCGGAGTGGTGTTGGATCGTCGAGGAGGATCCGCAGCCCTTCATCGCCGTGCGCCAAACTCCAATAGTGTGCGGCAATGACTGGAGCAACGTGGCCCCGGAACACGAGAGGCTAAAGATCGCCATCACTAGGATTCTTCGCCTCAGGCTTGCCGGGCTCACCGTAGGTGCTGTTGGGGCAGATTTCCTCCGCCGCCGCATTGCCCCCTGCAGGAGAGGGGGAGGCCCGCCTGGGAATTCAAGAATTCGGCGGATATCATGAGGCTGCGGCCGGGCCTCAACTACAACTTCACCGTCTTGGAGTTGGATGCAATGCTCTTGGAATTATTCAAACGCGACCCCCAGCACCCATTTACACTGCCGAGGGGCGTAGTTCCTTTGTGCAATAACTCTTCGCTTGACCGGATCCGTGCCATGATGCCGTTGTGCGATTCACACGGCATCGTCCCAACTTGGCAAGAGCCTGCAGATGACGTTGTGCGAGCGTTCTTCGACACCTTGGAGGAAGTGCCGGTCCACGCCGACGAGCAGAAGAGCCTCACCCATGACACCACCGACGAGGAGCTGCAACTCATCGCTACTAGGGCGGAAGAGGCTGCGGCCGCAGCTGCTGTGGGTGTGTTTGGGTTTACTGTGGAGGAGGCGGAGGCTGCAGAGGCGGCAAACCTTGCCGAACGCGCGGAGTTCATGGGCGAGGAGGAGCCTGCTGGTTCCGAAGCCGAGTCGAGTGAGGCCGGCGAGGAGGAGGCTCAGCCTTCAGAGAGCTTGCCGCAGGCGGAGCCCCCGGCCCTGCCAAGGAGGCACCTTCGCAGGGCCGGGGACGCAGCGGGGCGGCAGCCGGCTCCACAGCCACTGAGCCGCACGACGCGCTCTACCGCGGCAAGCAATTTTGCCGCGGGAGCGCCTCACGCAACAGCGGCAACTGGAGCGGGATCTTCCCGGGCCACCGCCACTGCCCCCGCCAAGCGGGCAAGGGATCCTACTCCTCCACCTCGCCGCACCGGAGGAGGGCCGGACTTCGATCTTTCCGCGCTCAGCTCCGACGAGGAGGAAGAAGAGTGAGTTTCTTTGGTGCCCTTATAATCCTTCAATCTTGCTGTTTATTTCTTGTATCTGACTTGCTCCAATCTGAACTCTTTTCTTTTCAGAACACTGGCCCAGAGAGCGGCGAAGAGAGCCAAGGCCGCGGTGATCGTCATCGAGGATGACCCCATAGCGTCGGTAGGAGGTGGGCCCGAGACCATCTTGACGGACCCGGCAATCACCCCTCGGAGCAGCCCCCAGCGCAGCCCCCAGCGTAAGTTCATAGTTTAGCCTTCTGCTGTCGAGCGCGCTTGAGTGCTTTTTCCTTTGTTGATATCTTGCTTGTTGACTTGTGCAGGAGCAGAGCAGCCTCATCAGGAGCGCCCGGAGGCCGGTCCCGAAGTGCCACCTGCTTCGACTACGCCGCCAAGGGAGGAGTCCCCGGCAAGGGAGCGCTCTCCGGCAAGGGGGGACTCTCCGGCAAGGGACGGCACTGCTGATCCTGCAGCGACCGAGGCCGCAACTGAAGATCTTGGCGCAGGTAATCCACTTGCCCAAAAACTTTCCCTTGGGTTCTGCTTCTTTCGTTTTTCCTTTCTTGGATTTTTTGATTGATTTTCCTCCCCTCTTCATTCTTCAGACCCATCTTCGGCTGAGCCAATGGAGACAGAGGGCGCCGGCGAGGAAGGTGCCGGTGCTGATGTGACCGCCGGCGAGGAGGCCGCCGGGGCTGCTGCTGCGGAAGCCGGCGAGGGGTCGGGCGATCGCACTGACGACCCTGAGGCCGCAGGAGCGTCGGGCGCTGCACCGACCGTCGAACCCTCTGCCGCTTCTGCGGAGCCGGGCTCCGAGGAGCCCCAGCCCGGCGCCTACTTGCAGGCCGGTGACAATATCTTCATCAAGCTACCCTGGGCGTCGAGCTCCAGGGCGCCAGACGAGGGGGAGACTTTTCACGGGGAGGTGCTCGCCTCTGCTGGACTGTCATTGGTTGATGTGCCCGGCAGCAGCAGCGGCGAGCCTGAGGAGGAGCAGCTGCTGCGGAAGCTGCTGTCACTCTACCGCACCCGGCAAGCCAAGCTGGCTTCCCGGGAAGCGCTTGTCGCGAAGGCGGGAGTTGACATGGAGAAGCGTGCGGAGGAGCTCCGGGGACAAAATCAAGAAGCTCTTCGGTCCCTGGCGCGGGAGCGGGAGCGAGTAGACGAGGAGCGCACGCCCTTTCTTCTCGAGAAGGCCGAGGCTGAGGAGGAACAAAGGCTTGCTGCCGAGAAGCAGTCCGCGCGGGAAGGCGAGCTAGTGCAGCGGAAGGCCCACCTCGACAGCTACGAGGAAGAGCTCGCCGAGCGTGAGCGAGCACTTGGCGGGGCGCTCAAGGAGGCAAAGGACGTCGCGGCAACTGCAGAGGCCGCCAAGAAAGAGCTAGAGGAGAAGGTGGCGCAGCTGGAGGCCGATATTGGGAAGAGCGGCGAGGAGCTTGCCGCGCTCAAGCGTGAGCGTGAGAAGGATGCTGCCGCCCACGGTGAGTTGCAAGGCCTTCTCGCTGAGAGGGGCAAGGAGCTCAGCGCCGCCAAGGATTCCAAAGCAGACCTGGAGCTGAAGCTGGCCACGCTGACGCAGACGCTGGAGGCCGTCAAGAAGCGGGAGAAGACCTTGTCGGAGAAGGTCAAGGCTGATGCGGCGCTGCTGGAGAGCATTGTAGTTACCCAGAACTCGTTCAGAGACACAGTGGAACACTGGACCGAGGGCCTGGTGAACACTGCCGCCGTCATCAACGAGGAGCTGGCGCAGCTGGGGATGGATGACTTTGGGTATCCTTCCGACGAGAGCCTTCAACCCAGCGCCAAGCTCAGCCTATTCTTCAAGGGCGTGGCGACGGCACTCCAGCGGCTCCGGGAGAGGATCCCGAAGCAGCTGGCCGACGAGTCACGCAAAGTCTGCGCTGGGGTTCTCCAGAAGGTTCTGATGAAGGTAGCCTTCCGCAATCCAGGCCTCAGCTTCACCAACGTCCTCAGGTCCTTGCCGCCTGACGCCGATCTGGATGCACTCAAGGCCCTTGTCGCACCCATTGTGGACAAGGTGAGCGAGATCAAGAGAGTCGAGGGCGGACGCGTTGATTAGGCCGCCCATTTCTTCTTTTCCCTTGTCGCTGCTAGTCATGTTATGAGAACAGTCTGTTAGAGCTGCGACAAGTTATCTTTGTAATATAACTTTATTTATGTTATCAATTGCAATGTTATTTCCTCTACTAGATTCCTTCCTTCGTATGTTTTCACCCTACGCTTCTAGGGAACTTGTCGGCACAGGCGCCCGAGCCGCGAGCGCTGAGTGTGGAACTTCAGCAGCCTGCTGGCGGCGCTGCTTCCGACAAGAAACCTTGTCGTGACTAGATGCAGCACGCTTAAGCTGTTGAGAGGACTCGAAACAAAGTAAGGGTGCAACTAGCCACGAGTTGGTTCCTCCGTGCACAGGTTTTCCATACAAAGCAGGGTCGTTCGAGGAAGATAACTCAAAAATTTAAAGAAGTGATTGCTCAAACTTTGGCAACTTAGCTTTTCTGTTATTTGCTTCCCGGTAATGCAAGTCTTTGCTTGAACGACGCCTGGCCCATACCACAATCTTCTCCTTCCCCCCGGCAAACTTGTGTGCGAGAGGACCTTCTTTTCCTTTAAAAGAAAAAGAAAGAAGAGAAAATAATAATATGGAGCTCTTCGGCTCGTTATTGCTTACCGGATGTAGGTGCTGCACAAAGTGTCAGATAATCACATGCAAGAAAGGAATTAACGCATGAAATGGACAAGTTGTGCGGAGCACATGGGGTTTTACTAATGCACGGGATCTGCGCCCGGCTTTGTACAAAGGATTACATGCAACAGCGGCAAGACTTGTACAAAAGGTGGTTGCCGGAATGGGTTCCGGCAACCGCGCCTTATGGGAAAAACTTACAAAGATGTTCTATGTTCCAGGAGTTGCTCACTGGAATGCCATCTTCAGTCTCAAGGCGGACAGTGCCAGGCCTTGTGACTCGTCTCACCCGATAAGGGCCTTCCCACTTCGGCGTCAACTTGTTGGAATTCTTGGCGGACTGAATGCACCGAAGAACAAGGTCGCCTTCCTCGAAGCTTCTGGCTTTAACTTTGCGGCTATGATAGCGGCGCAAAGCTTGCTGGTATCGAGTAGCTCGTACAGCAGCGTGAAGACGATCTTCCTCAAGGAGCAGCGCGTCGTCTTGCCGCAGCTGTTCTTGCTCAAGCTCATCATAAGCGAGCACTCGAGGTGATCCGTATACGAGTTTTGTGGGGAGAACTACCTCTGCTCCATGGACTAGAGCGAAAGGTGTCTGGCCAGTGGCTCAATTTGGTGTCGTTCTGATCGACCAAAGAACTACCGGCAGCTCCTCGATCCAGTTCCTTCCGCACCTGTGCAGCCTGTCGAAAATTCTGGTCTTGAGCCCGCGCAGCACTTCAGCATTTGCCCTCTCTGCTTGACCGTTGCTTCTCGGATGAGCAACAAAAGTGAAGCAGACCTTGGCGCCAAGGTCTTGGACGTACTGCATGAAGGTGCGGCTCGTGAATTGCGTACCGTTGTCGGTGATGATCCTGTTAGGGATCCCGAAACGACAAACAATTGACCTAAAGAACTTGACTGCTGACTGTGCTGTCACCTTCCTCACTAGCTGCACTTCCGGCCACTTTGTGAACTTGTCGATTGCGACGTACAAGTACTCAAAGCCCCCGACAGCTCGGGGGAAGGGGCCGATGATATCGAGCCCCCAGACCGAAAATGGCCAGGATAAAGGGATCGTCTGGAGAGCTTGAGCTGGCTGGTGTATCTATTTGGAGTGGAACTGGCACGCTTCACACTTGGTTACTTGTGCAGTTGCATCCTGGAGGGCTGTCGGCCAAAAGAAACCTTGCCGGAAAGCTTTGCCGGCAAGTGCTCTTGCGCCAATGTGGTGGCCACATATGCCTCCATGTATCTCCGCCAACAGCTTTTGTCCATCTTCCCGGCGAATACACTTCAATTTCACACCGTTGAGTCTTCTTCTGTACAGTATGCTATCGACAAACTGGTACATACTTGACTGCCGGGCTACTCTTTCCGCTTCTTCTTGCTCTTCTGGAAGTTCTCCTGTCTGAAGGTAATGGACAATCTGCTGTGCCCATGCTGGAGCTTGTGGCTCGACAACAAGGGCTAAAGGCACATCTGCTGCTGCGGGAACGTCCGCTTCTATGGAAAGGGTTTGCGACCCTGCCGGAGCTTGATGTTCCCTCGCAAGCTTGCCGGAGCAAAACTTGTCGGGAGCGTCTGCTTCAACGGAACAAACCATAAGGCTTGCCGGAGCAGACTGCCCCTCAGCATCCTTGGCGTTGATCTTGGGGACTTTCTTGGCGGCGGCTTCGGGGAGCTCTGCCGGAAAGTAGTCACCAGAAACCAACTTCCTCTTCTTGCTTTTTCCAGTTGATGGTGTTACGGATGATTGAGTCAACTTAAGCACAAAGATCCCTGGTTCCACAGGTAACTTTAGTGCGGCGCACTTTGACAGGCCATCAGCAATATCATTCTGAGCTCTTGGGATATGCTCCATTTGTAGGCCGTCAAAGTGCTCTTCTAGCTTCCTCACTTCATCGACATACGCTTCCATCAACGGACTCTGGTAGTTCTTGTTTACTTGTCGAACGACAAGCTGTGAGTCACCCCTGACAATGAGCTTCTTGATCCCAAGGTCTGCTACGATTCTGAGTCCGGCAAGCAATCCTTCATATTCTGTAGTATTGTTGGTTGCTTGCTCTTTGGGAAAATGCATCTGGACTACGTACTTGAGGTGCTCTCCGGTGGGTGCGACAAGCAGCACACTTGCACCGGCGCCTTGCAGCGAGAAGACACCATCAAAGTACATCAGCCACTCTTTGCTTGCCTCTTTGACGGGGATGCACGTTTCTGGAATTTCTTCATCTGGGGTTGGCGTCCACTCTGCTATGAACTCTGCCAATGCTCTGCTTTGGATAGTTGAGGTGCTCTTAGACTTGAGGCCAAAGCTTGACAGTTCCAGCGCCCACTCGACAATCCTGCCTGTTGCTTCTGGATTTTGCAGTATCCTCTTCAGTGGAAAGCGAGTGACGACTGTGATCTCATGTGCTTGGAAGTAATGGCGCAGCTTTCTCGAGGCCATGAGGAGGCCGAAAAGCAACTTCTGCACACCAGAGTACCTTGATCTAGCCCCCTGCAGAAGAGAACTGACGAAGTAAACTGGGTGCTGCACCATTCTCCTTGGCATCTCATCATGTTCCTGCGCCAACTCATGTTTGTCGGGACCAGAGCTTGTCGACGAAGCCCCCTGCTTGTCGATGGATGGATCTGCCATGGTTGCTGGCTCATCATCCGCCTCCCTCTCCGCCACTAACGCAGCACTAACCACTTGATTGGTTGCCGCTATATACAGCAGCAACTTCTCTTGCGGCTTAGGTGTGACAAGCGTTGGAGTGGAGACAGGTATCTCTTCAAGTCCTGCAGCGCAGCCTCCGCTTCCGGAGTCCATTTCATTGGACCTGCCTTTTTCAAAATTTTGAAGAATGGCAGGGCGCGCTCAGCAGATCTAGAGATAAACCTGCTGAGAGCAGCCACGCAACCGGCAAGCGTTCGCACAGCCTTGACGCGCTTTGGTGCTTTGATCTGCTCAATGGCTTTGATCTTGTCGGGATTGGCTTCAATTCCCCGCTGAGACACGAAGAACCCGAGAAGCTTGCCGGAAGGGACTCCAAACACGCACTTCTCGGGGTTAAGCTTGAGGTTGATCTTTCGCAGGTTTGCAAATGTCTCGTCTAAATCTTGAATCAAGGTCGCTTTGTTCTTGCTCTTGACCACTATGTCATCCATGTAAACTTCCACATTTCTGTGTATTTGTGGCTCAAAAGCTTGGTGGACTACCCTTGCAAATGTTGAACCAGCATTCTTCAAACCGAAAGGCATCCGTACGAAGCAGTACGTGCCACACGGGGTGATAAATGCGGTTTTCTCTTCATCTTCTTCTGCCATGAAGATCTGATGGTATCCTGAGTATGCATCAAGAAATGAAAGCAAATCACATCCGGCTGTGGAGTCGACAATCTGGTCAATACGCGGCAAGGGAAATGGGTCTTTGGGACAAGCTTTATTAATATCAGTGAAGTCAATACAAAGTCTCCATTTCCCGTCAGCTTTGTGAACAACAACAGGATTGGCCAACCACGTGGGATGGAGTACTCCTCTGACAAGGCCTGCTGCTTCCAACTTCTTGATTTCTTCTGCGATGAATTCTTGGCGCTCTACTGCCTGCTTCCTGACTCTCTGCTTGACGGACCGCGCATGAGGACAGACGGCAAGGTGGTGCTCAATCACTTTCCTGGGAACACCGGGGATATCAGACGGTTGCCACGCAAACACGTCGACATTCGCCCGCAGGAAAGCAACGAGCGCGCTTTCCTATTTGGGGTCAAGAGTGGCGCTGATGGTGAAGGTACCACCAGTGCCATCCTCCTTGGCGGACACCTTCTTAGTCTCAGGTGGAGCTGCCATTGCCTTCTTACACTTGCCGGTGGAGCTCGATGGTGCGTCCTCGACGGTAGCGCAGCACTCCGAGGAGGTGCGCTTGCCGGAGTAGGAATCAGAGCTCTTGCCGGACTTGGTCTTCTTCTTCCCCCCGGGAGCTTCAGCGGCAAGTGTCCTCCGTTCTACTGCAGCTGCTGCTTCCCGGTAGATCCTGTCAGCACAAATAAGAGCATCCTTCTTGTCGGCAGGGACAGAGATGACACTTATTGGGCCTGGCATTTTTAGTACGTTGTACGCATAGTGAGAGGCTGCCATGAACTTTGCGAGTGCCGGACGGCCAAGGATTCCATTATAAGGTAATGGAATGTCGGCAACGTCAAACGTGACCCTCTCAGTCCTGAAGTTCAGCTCACTGCCAAATGTTACCGGCAACGTGATCTTTCCCTTTGGCTTGCTCCTTCCCGGGTTAATTCCTTGAAACGTGCCGGTCTCTTCGAGCTCGCTGTCAGGGATCTGGAGCTTCTGGAGCACCGCAGAGGAGATCAGGTTCAAGCCGGCCCCGCCGTCAACTAGCATCTTAGTGACCTTGAGGTTGCGGATTGTTGGTGAGACCAACATCGGCAAGCACCCGACCGCAGTTATGCGATCCGGGTGGTCCTCAATATCAAAGATGATAGGCGTGCCGGACCATTTCAGAGGCTTGCGTGACTCGACGGGTGGTTCTACTGCACTAACTTCCCGCACCCACTGGTTGAGCTGGCGGTGCGAGGCATGCAGAGAAGCACCACCGTCAATGCACAGGACCTCTGTGGCTTTCTGGAACTCCTGCTCATCAGTCTCCTCATCATCCATATCTTCATCATCGCCGTCATCTTCATCCTTGTCGCGGCCGCGAGGAGGTCTGTCTCCTTGCCGCTGCTTGGCCTTGCCGCGGCGTCCTCCTCGGCCGGGACGTTTCTTGCCGGATCCACCAGCTCCTTCCTGGGCCTTCTCCTTGTCGCGCCGCTCGTATTCAGCTTTCTGTTGCTCAACAAGCTGCTCGACTCTCTTACCGTTCTGAAGATCGTGGCCCTTGGTGCGGTGAATCTTGCAATACTGCTTGTTGGGGCCGTCCTGCTTGTCGGCGACCGCCACCTCCGCGGCAACCTCCTTGCCGGAGTCACCAGCTTTGGCTTCCTTGGCGCCGCCACCGTTGCCGGACAGCTCAACAACTAGCAGTTCTTTGCCTTTCCTCCTTCTGTTGTTCCGCCGCCGGTTTCTCCTTGTCGGGGCAGCATCTTCGCTGTCAGATCCTCCCGCTCCTATATTTTCTCCGGGGAGTCTCCTCCCTTCCTCAGCACGCGCACACTTGTCGGCCAGTGCATATAACTCACTGACGTCCCTGATCTTGCACATCGCCATTTCCTCCCGCATCCTGCGGTTCCGCACGTTCTGATGGAACGCGCTGATCACCGCGGCAGGGTGGACGTCTGGGATGTTGTGCTGCACGCTACTGAATCTCTGAATGTACTTGCGCAGGGGCTCTCCTTCCTTCTGGGCGAGCAGATGAAGATCACTCTCCTGGCCATGGGGCTTGTGTCCGCCGGTAAAGGCGCCGACAAACTGATGTCACAGATCAGCCCAAGAGGATATGGAGTTGTCCGGCAAGTGCATGAGCCAGGATCTGACGTTGGGCTTGAGCACCAGCGGGAAGTAGTTGGCAAGGATCTTGTCATCTCGTCCCCCAGCAGCTTGTACCGCAATGGTGTAGATGCTGAGGAATTCTGACGGATGCGTCTTGCCGTCGTACTTCTCCGGTACGTCTGGCTTGAAGTTCTTTGTACTGGGCCACTGGACTTGCCGCAGCTCACGAGTGAACGCAGGGCAACCTACCGCGTACGGCAGATCGCCTGGTTCCCCTGGCGCATGCATGTCAACAGAGGGCCCAGCGCGCTTGTCGGATTGACGTCGCGCTTCTCTTCGGCGCTCGATGCGGGTTCGAGCGTCTTCTTGTTGTCGATCATGAAGAACTTGGCGCTGATCGCGATGAGCTCGTGGATCCGACGATGCAGTGGAGTCGCTGTCGAGGTGGATCTGGCGAGTCGGCGATCTTGGCCTTCAGGGCGGTGATTGCATGGTAGTTGCACCTCCGCCCGTTTCGTCGCCACCGGCTCGCGTCCGGCGGTCCTGCCGCGGCGGCGACGCGCTCGGCTGCCGTGGAGTGTCGCCGTTGGCGTAGCCGATGAGACTCTGAATGGTGGCTCTCCATTCGTCGATCTTGTCTGACGTCGGAGGGTAATCTAGGAGAAGTTGAGCTCGCGCCAAAGCTTCTGCTGGAGTGGTGGGTGGCAGTGGCGGACGGCGCGAGGAGCGGGACGTGCTCGAACTTCTAACTATGTTAGAAGGAGCAGTATCCCGTCCAGGCGACTGTGCCCCGCTCGTGCCAGCACGCTGGCGTGCATGCTGGTCTTGAGCGCTCCGAGATCCACCAGCTTGGTCTTGGGCTATCATGCGTATGGTATTACTAGTGCCATGACGCTATTGATCTTGCGCCTCCTGAGAGTGGCGTGGAACATGTACAGTCGCCGAGGTTTGTGCAGCCTTGTTCTTGGACCTGGCGGCATCATGGGCTTCCTCGTCGACGTCCTTTCTTCCGCCGGCGTCCATCCCACCACTCGTTTGCTCCAACGGTGGCGGAAGTGACGTGGATGGAGCGGCCGCCGCCGAAGTCTTCTTCTTCGGTGGCATGTTGATGAAGGGAATAAGGATCTAGCTCGTGTGAACACCGGATCAGGTTCACGCAATCTCGATGCCCCCTACCTGGCGCGCCAAAGATGTCGGGGAGAACTGATCCACGAACACCTATGGGGCCGGCGGACCGGGCCCCTTTCGGTTCGGCGGGGGGCGGAGGTCGCACGAAGAGCAGATCGAGGCGAGGCACACGAGCGGTTTACCCAGCTTCGGAGCTCTCCGGAGAGATAACACTCCTACTGCTGCTTGTCTGATTGTATTGAGTGGTGTTCTTGCTCTCGAGCGAGAGAGTGATGTGTTTTCTGGGCTACGAATGGATCAAAGCCGACTGTCTGAGGCTCCAAACCGAACCGAACCGAACCCCCTCTACGTTGCGCATGGGCCTCCTTTTATACGCTAAAGGGGTCACCGACAGGTGGCAACGCGGAGGAGGGTAAAAACGTAAAAAGCGAGGTAGTTGATACAGTTGCTTGTACAGTGCACCCTACCTAACCCTGACGGCAGGGGACAAGGGCATTAAATGCCCGTCTGAGTCGCCCGAACAGTGCAGAAAAGGACCGTTAGGGGCGCCACCGTTCGCCACGATGGTGATCTTGTCAGCTTCGCATGCCACTGCGCACTGCTAGCTGCACAGCCTCCCGCCACGCGCACCCGGAGAGGCCCCCAGAGCGACACGTTGGTGGATGCGCTGGAGCGTGGGCGCAGAGTGGCCGCCTGCCGCGGCAAGCACCTTGCCGATGTTGTTATCTTCGCTGGGCCCAGAAGCTCGTCGCTCACCGGGCCTCGGTGTACCTTGTTTAGTCTTCCCGGCAAGCTCCTCTTGTCGGGGCCTTGCTGCCTTGCCGGAGCGCGTGGCGCGTCGCGGCAAGTTCCTTGGAGCGCCTTGGTTAGCCTTCCCGGCAAGCTCCTCTTGCCGGGGTCTTGTCTCCTTAGCTTAAATACTTTGTTCTTGGATGGCTCCAAGGGAACCTTGGGGGATATTGGCGTTCGCCCAGCAAGCCTTTGCCGCGGGGTGCTGCAACCGCCCGTGCACAAGTTCGGGGTACTAGGGTACCCCTATTCTAGTACACCGACATGAAGGATATGCTAAGAGCTGAAATATTAAAGCTTCTAGAAGCAGGTATCATTTATCCTATAGCTAATAGTAGATGGGTAAGTCCTAATTATTGTGTTCCTAAGAAAGGAGGCATTATTGTTGTTCCTAATGATAAAAATGACCTTATCCCACAAACAGTGTAACTAGTTATAGGATGGTGATTGATTTTTTAACATTAAATGAAGCTACTATAAAGATCATTACCCTTTGCCTTTCATTGATCAAATGTTAGAAATATTATCTAAGCACACATACTTTTGCTTTCCGGATGGCTATTCTAGTTTTTCTCGAATACCTGTATCACAAGAAGATCTAGAGAAAACTACTTTTACTTGTCCTTTTGGAACCTATGCTTATAGATGTATGCCTTTTGGTTTATGTAATGCACCCACTACTTTTAAAAGATGTATAACTGCTATATTCTCTGATTTCTGTGAGAACATTGTTGAGGTATTCATGGATGATTTTTTCGTTTATGTAACCTCTTTTGATGATTGCTTAAGTGTCACATCCCTAGTTCTGGTATGACCTAGACTAGCTAGTCATTGGTGCATCATGTTTAAATTCCATTTAAATTTGAAATGGGGATTTGTGAAACCCTCAGAACTCATTTCTGGAAATGACCCAGATAAAAAGTGCTCCAAGAAGGACCAAGAAAATGTTCATGTTGCTCTCTAAAAATATTGGTCAGAGGTAAAATTCAAACCAATAATTTTAGGAGCCCATAAATATTTATTTTGGCCTTTTGGAATTAATACAATAATTATTTGCCTTGGATATATATATGTGATATATTTTATATATGTCCAAAAATTATGATTGTTGCTGAGGGGATTTGGAATAACCCCTTAGGTCCCTGCAAAAATTGTCAGAAGAAAATAAAATGATTTAGTATTTTACTAAATCAGAACAAATGCTATAAAAATAGAAAAGAAAACAAAAAAAGGGAAAAGGCTTACCTGGGCCTTACCTAAGGCCTGGCACTGGCGGCCCAGCTGGCCCTCCCAGTCGTCTTCTCCACCGCACCAGGAGGACGCTGAGCGCGTGGCCGACGCATGCCGGCGCACGCCCGGCCACCTCCTGCTTGCCTCCTTCCTCTGGGCGTCCCTGGAGACGCCACGCAGCCTCCCCGACCCCCTCTCACTCTCCCCCGTGCTTCTCCTCTCCTCTGTCACCCTCTCTCGCCCGCACCCGAGCGCAGCCGACGCCACTGCTCGCCGTTGCCGCCGCCACTGCCTTCCCTCGCCCCTGGACATGCCTAGGAGCTCCACGATGTCATCTTCGTCATCTCCACCGAGCCAAGCGAGCCGGGGCGCGCCATAGCGACATCATCACCATCGTCTTCAACCTCTCGGCCGCCGAGATCGCCGGGGCCCGTCTGTCGTCTCCGACTCGTCCTCGAGCCCGCTGACCATCCCGTCGCCTCCACTGTGAGATTCTGCGTCTGTTCCCCCTCTTCCCGAGCTCGTTTACGCCCCGCAGCCGTCGCCCCCTTGTCAACCGAACCACGCCGCCGCCCAAGCTCGTCGGCGGCAACGCTTCGGTAACCATTTGGTCCCAGATGCGTGTCCACCGAGCTTGCTGCCACGCGCTAAGCCTCGCTAGTGCCTCCCCTTGCCCGCTTGCACCCCACAACGCCAACTCCGCACACACCCGAGCTCCGGCCGCCGCACTCGTCGTCGCCGGCGCCACTCCGGCCGCTCCCCGGCCGCGCCACCACCACGGCTGGATGCGGACGAGCGTCCGCATCCCGTAGCTGTACTCCACGCGCCAAATGGCCCCCTGTAGGCAGAACCCGCAGCGCACCACCGCGTTCAGACTCGCCGGCGGCTAAACACCGGCGACCGCTGACTTTTGATCGGCGTGGGTTGACCCCACAGCCCAGTTTGACCTCCCCCCTCTCTCTCACAGACTTGTGGGCCCCGCCCGACTAACTAATATAGTTAGCACTAATTAACTAACTAGGTTAGCTACTACAGTCACTGACTAGTGGGCCCTGCCCAGTTAGTTAGGACTAACTAACTTAGTTAGTTGACTGGGTCACTGAACAGTGGGACCCACTGGTCAGGTTTGACCTGGTCAGCCCCGTTGACTCGCTTACGTCATGCTGACGTAGTGCTGACGCAGTTATTATTTTTCTGGAATTATTTTAACTCAGGAAATTCCAGAATATTGCCTAAACTTCAAAAAATCATAATAATTTAACCATAGCTCAGAATGAAATAATTTATATATGAAAAATTATCATAAAAATGCAAGCAATCCATTTATGCCAGTTACATGCATGAAAAACCAACTTATACATGATGTATAAGTGAAAACATAATATGGGCATTTTAAATGCTTCATTTTGAATTGCATTTGAATCTCTGATTCAAATGGGCTTCAACCAACTTGGTAGCATCTTGCATTAGCCCAAACACTAGCATTTGCACATGCCATTGTCATGCATCATATTGTTGCATTTGTTTGTGTATTGATTGCTGACACCATTTCTTCTCAATAGGTTCCACTCCGGAAGGTGTTCCCGAGTACCTGTCAGAGGAGTCGTACCCCTTCGTCGTTCTATCAGGCAAGCAACCCCCCTTGAGCATTTCGATAAATCCCACGCTCTCGCTCCTGCTCCTTATACTGCATTAGGACAACAACGATTCAAACTGCTACTTTCTGCTACGGTAGTTGAACCCATTCCTTTGCATGACCTGTCATTGCCACAGTAAATAGTTGAAACCCACTAGCATGAGTAGGAGTTGTTTGAGCCTTGATGTGCCTACTCATCCATGCTTGGTTTCTTTATGCCAGCTATGCTTAGAGTTGTGTCAAGTCTAATTCATCGGGAATGAATCGGAGTGGTGAACATGTCCTACCGATAAAGGCTAAGTGTGTGAACACGTTTTGGTAAAGGTAGCGATGAGAGGCCATGTAGGAGTACATGGTGGGTTGTCTCATTGGAACCGTCCCTAAGCACTGAGTTCTGTGTATGTTATCCAAGTCCAGTTACTACCACACATTGGGTTCCGGTCATCCGGCCCCTCTCGGCTTATTAATTCACTTGATCTCTGTCCAGGAGTTGCAACTAGTTTCTGGCGTTTGTAGGTAGTGCTACTTGTCTACCAGGTGGTGTACGACGGGACGGGCTTGGGACAGACTAGGCACCGTGGCACGGTGTACCAAGTGGCACCCGGATGGTGGGCTTGGGAACCCTGCACACATCGTTTGGGGCTGTACTAGAGACTTCGGCTGGAACTCCTTGCGGATGGAACTCGAATAGGCAATAAACCTGGACAAGAGACTTGTGTGGTTAGTCAGGTTGTGGCCGACACCCTCGCCCGGCTTCCACTTGAAGGTTGCCGAGGTACATGACGTGTACAGGGCGATAAGTGGCGAGAGCGTGTGTGAAGAAGTACACCCCTGCTGGGTTACCATTATCTATTCGAATAGCCGTTTTCCTCTGATATGGAAACTTGGAGGACTTATGTAGTACATAGACAACTTGAAGTGGATACTCTAAAATACGCAAGATAAGCGTGAGTGCTATGTATGGCCTTCTCGTAGGGAGACGGGAACGGATCCATAGTGGAGTATTGATATGGTGAATATGTGGACTCGTGTGCGTCTTCTTACCTCAAAGAAGTTTCTGATACTCGTAGTATAGGTTAGCCACTGAGTCAAAGCTGGCTTGCTGTTGTTAAAACTCCACCACCCCCCCCCCCCTTTGTTGATAATGTTGCATATGTAGATAGTTCTGATGTAAGACTTGCTGAGTGCCTTCGTACTCACGTTTGCTTATTTATGTTTTGCAGTTGGTTACACTAGTGACTTCGACGAGTAGCTTGTATCCCAGCTACGATCTTGTACCCTTGGGAGGGTCGTGTTTAGTCAGGCTTCTTAGTCTTTTCCTTTTGTAGTTGTCTGTACTCAGACATGTAATGCTTCCATTGCTTGTATGCTCTGAATGATGGGTCATGAGACCCCTGTTTGTATTGAATGCTATGTGGCTCTTCTGGGCCTTTATCTATATGAGTTTGAGTTATGCTGATGCCATGTTGTACAGCACATACTTGCATGTTATGCGTACGTGTAACGTGTATTGCTATGTATGGGATCCGACAACCTAGTTGTTTACCTCTGGTAGCCTCTCTTATGGGGAAATGTAGTCTTGTGCTTCCATGTGCCATAGTAGTCCGCTACAGCCCAGTTCACCGGAGTCCTGCTAGCCCAGCACTACTGCTCCGGAACAGTTAACTGGCCGGCATGTGATTCACTTCGTTCCTGTGTCTGTCCCTTCGGGGAAATGTCACGCGGTGACATCCGGAGTCCTGCCTAGCCTGCTACAGCCAGGGTTCCCGGAATCCTGTTAGCCCAGTGCTATAGCCCGGATTCATACGCTGTTGACCGACATGCTCGAGGTTGATTCATGTATGCCTGTCCCTGTAAGTTAGTGCCACTTTGTGTTCACGACTAGTCATGTCGGCCCGGGTTCTCTGTCATATGGACTAGCGACACTATCATATACGTGAGCCAAAAGGCGCAAACGGTCCCGGGCCAGGTAAGGTGGCACCCGTGGGAATACCGTGCGTGAGGCCGCAAAGTGATATGAAGTGTTACATGCTAGATCGGTGTGACTTAGGATCGGGGTCCCGACATTAAGAAACCTTGACCGAGTTTTGCAGATATGTGAAGAGACAAATCTTGTTTTGAACCGGGAGAAGTACCACTTTTATGGTGAATGGAGGTATAGTCCTTGGTCTAAGATTTCTAAAAGAGATACTAAGGTAGATAAACCTAAAGTTGTTGCAATTGAAAAAATGCCATGCCCTAAAGATATTAAAGGTATAATAAGTTTCCTTGGTCATGCTAGTTTTTAGAAGGTTTATTAAAGACTTTTCTAAAATTTCGAAGCCTCTCACGAATCTCTTATAGAAAGATGTTACATTTGTCTTTGATGATGATTGTGTGGAAGCCTTTGAAATACTTAAGAAATCTTTAATAACTCCACCTGTCGTTCAATCGCTTGATTGGAACCTACCCTTTGAAATCATGTGTGATGCTAGTGATTATGTTGTTGGTGTTGTTTTAGGTCAAAGGGTTGATAAGAAATTGTATGTTATCCATTATGCTAGTAAAACTCTAGACAGTGCTCAAAGAAACTATGCTACTACTGAGAAAGAATTTTTAGCAGTTGTGTTTGCATGTGATAAATTCAGACCTTATATTGTTGATTCTAGAGTTACTATTCACACTGATCATACAGCTATTAAATATCTTATGGAAAAGAAGGATGCTAAACCTAGATTGATTAGGTGTGTTCTTTTACTACAAGAGTTTGATTTGCATATTGTTGATAGGAAAGGAGCCGAAAATCCTGTAGCAGATAATTTGTCTAGGATGGAAAGTGCTCTAGATGACCCACTGCCTATTGATGATAGTTTTCTTGATGAGCAATTAGCTATTATAAATGCTTCTACTTCTCATAATAGATTATGCTAATTTCATTGTTGTTAAATATATACCACCGAGTTACACATATCAACAAAAGAAAAAGTTATTCTTTGATTTAGGACATTACTTTTGGGACGGCCCACATTTATATAAAGGAGTAGATGGTGTTATTGTACGTTGTGTACCTGAGCATGACTAGAAACAAATCCTAAGGATGTGTCATTCCGAGGCATATGGTGGGCACCATGTGGGAAACAGAGAATTTCCCATCAGTCAGTTCTTTGTTGTCGGCTAG
Source organism: Triticum aestivum (assembly GCF_018294505.1). Lineage (NCBI taxonomy): Eukaryota > Viridiplantae > Streptophyta > Magnoliopsida > Poales > Poaceae > Triticum > Triticum aestivum. The sequence goes on from NC_057800.1 coordinate 86,456,244, forward strand.
TGCACGATTTGTCGTCCGCTTCTGAAAAACAGCGGATGAATGTCAAAGATCTTGCTTGCCATCAGCCAGTTCTTTGTCGTCGGCTGGCGGACGGCAAAGATTCTTTGTCGTCCACTGGCGGATAGCAAAGAGATGGGTAGGGGTCCAGTGGAGGTCCAAACCCTAACGGCCCACCAGCCCCCCTCTTTAACATCAGCTAGCTAACAGCAAAGAACGTGCCCTCTAACGGCCACCCCTCCCTCTCTCCTCGACACCACCCCTCTCTCTTCTCCTCTCTGATCTCAACCCGCGTGCCCCCCGCGCCTGCACCACCGCCGCCCCACCACC
>NC_057800.1:86456875-86468661 GCF_018294505.1 Triticum aestivum
TGCTACCTCTTGAGCATGCGTTGGTTTTCCCTTGAAGAGGAAAGGGTGATGCAGCAAAACAGCGTAAGTATTTCCCTCGGTTTTTGAGAACCAAGGTATCAATCCAGTAGGAGACCACGCGCGAGTCACCTCGTACCTACACGAACAAATAAGAACCTCGCAACCAATGCGATAAAGGGGTTGTCAATCCCTTCACGACCAGTTGCAAGAGTGAGATCTGATAGAGATGATAATAATAAAATAAATATTTTTGGTATTTTTATGATATAGATTGAAAGTAAAGATTGCAAAATAAAATAGATGGGAAACTTGTATGATGGAAAATAGACCCGACGGCCATAGGTTTCACTAGTGGCTTCTTTCAAGATAGAATAAGTATTATGGTGGGTGAACAAATTACTGTCGAGCAATTGATAGAAAAGCGAATAATTATGAGAATATCTAGGTATGATCATGTATATAGGCATCACGTCCGTGCCAGTAGACCGACTCCTGCCTGCATCTACTACTATTACTCAACACATCGACCGCTATCCAGCATGCATCTAGAGTATTATGCTCATAAGAACAGAATAACGCTTTAAGCAAGATGACATGATGTAAAGGGATAAACTCATGCAATATGATATAAACCCCATCTTTTAATCCTCGATGGCAACAATACAATACGTGTCATTTCCCTTTCTATCACTAGGATCGAGCACCGCAAGATTGAACCCAAAGCTAAGAACTTCTCCCATTGCAAGAAAGATCAATCTAGTAGGCCAAAGCAAACTGATAATTCGAAGAGACTTGCAAAGATAACCAATCATACATAAAAGAATTCAGAGAAGATTCAAATATTGTTCATAGATAAACTTGATCATAAACCCACAATTCATCGGATCACGACAAACACACCGCAAAAGAAGATTACATCGAATAGATCTCCAAGACAAACGAGGAGAACTTTGTATTGAGATCCAAAGAGAGAGAAGAAGCCATCTAGCTAATAACAATGGACCCGAAGGTCTAAGGTAAACTACTCACACATCATCAGATGGGCCATGGAGTTGATGTAGAGGCCCTCCGTGATCAATGCCCCCTTCGGCGGAGCTCTAGAAAAGGCCCCAAGATGGGATCTCTTGGGTACAGAAGGTTGCGGCGGTGGAAATAGGGTTTCGTGGTGCTCCTGGATGTTTTCGGGGTATGTGAATATATATAGGAGGAAGAAGTAGGTCGGTGGAGCCACGAGGGCCCATGAGGGTGGAGGGCGTGCCCCCTGCCTTGTGGCCTCCTCGTTGATTGCTTGACGTCCACTCCAAGTCCTTTGGATCACGTTTCTTCCAAAAATCACGCTCTCGAAGGTTTCATTCCGTTTGATATTCTTTTTCTGTGAAACACTGAAATAGGCAAAAAAACAGCAATTTGGGCTGGACCTCCGGTTAATAGGTTTAGTCCCAAAAATAATATAAAAGTGTAAAATAAAGCCCATTAACATCCAAAAAAGATAATATAATAGCATGGAACAATCAAAAATTATAGATACATTGGAGACGTATCAAGTATCCCCAATCTTAATTCCTGCTCGTCCTCGAGTAGGTAAATGATAAAAACAGAATTTTTGACGTGGAATGCTTCCTGATATATTTCTCCATGTAATTTTCTTTATTGTGGCATGAATGTTCAGATCCGAAATATTCAAGATAAAGGTTTAATATTGACATAAAAATAATAATACTTCAAGCATACTAACTAAGCAATCATGTCTTCTCAAAATAACATGGCCAAAGAAAGTTCATCCCTACAAAATCATATAGCTTGGTCATGCTCCATTTTCGTCACACAAGAATGCTCTCGTCATGCACAACCCCGATGACAAGCCAAGAAATTGTTTCATACTTTAGTAATCTCAAACTTTTTTCAACTTTCACGCAATACATGAGTGTGAGCCATGGATATAGCACTATGGGTGGAATAGAATATAATGAAGGGGGTTATGTGGAGAAGACAAAAAGGAGAAAGTCTCACATCGACGCGGCTAATCAATGGGCTAGGGAGATGCCCATCAATTGATGCCAATGCAAGGAGTAGGGATTGCCATGCAACAGATGCACTGGAGCTATAAATGTATGAAAACTCGACAAAAGAAACTAAGTGGATGCATTGTTGGAATATACAAGCCAAGTTCTATAATGAAAAATTCCCACTAGTATATGAAAATGACAAAACAAGAGACTCTCTATCATAAAGATCATGGTGCTACTTTGAAGCACAAGTGGAACAAAGGATAGTAGCATTGCCCCTTTTTATTTTTATATTTATTTATTGGCCTTCTTTTTTTATTTGGCCTTTCTCTTATTTTTTTTATTTTTTTGGGACAATGCTCTATTAATGATGATCATCACACTTCTATTTATTCACAACTCGATACTAGAACAAGATATGACTCTATATGAATGCCTCCGGCGGTGTTCCGGGATGTGCAATGACTCATGAGTGACATGTATGAAAGAATTATGAATGGTGGCTTTTCCACAAATACGATGTCAACTACATGATCATGCAAGGCAATATGACAATGATGATGTGTGTCGTAATAAACGGAACGGTGGAAAGTTGCATGGCAATATATCTCGGAATGGCTATGGAAATGCCATAATAGGTAGGTATGGTGGCTGTTTTGAGGAAGATATAAGGAGGTTTATGTGTGATAGAGTGTATTGTATCACGGGGTTTGGATGCACCGGCGAAGTTTGCACCAACTCTCAAGGTGAGAAAGGGCAATGCACAGTACTGAAGAGGCTAGCAATGATGGAAGGGTGAGAGTGCGTATAATCCAAGGACTCAACATTAGTCATAAAGAACTAACATACTTATTGCAAAAATCTAGAAGTCATCAAAAAGCAAGTACTACGTGCATGCTCCTAGGGGGATAGATTCGTAGGAAAAGACCATCGCTCGTCCCCGACCGCCACTCATAAGGAAGACAATCAAATAACACCTCATCTTTCAAATTTGTTACACAATGTTTACCATACGTGCATGCTACGAGACTTGCAAACTTCAACACAAGTATTTCTCGAATTCACAACTACTCAACTAGCATAACTTTAATATCACTATCTCCATATCTCAAAACAATCATCAAGTATCAAACTTCTCTTAGTATTCAATGCACTTATATGAAAGCTTTTTATTTTTTTATTATGCCTAAAACCAAATTGCCATGTTGTTCTAAAGGACTCTCAAAATAATATAAGTGAAGCATTAGAGATCAATTATTTCTATAAAACAAAACTACCATCATGCTCTAAAAGATATAAGTGAAGCACTAGAGCAAAAACTATATAGCTCAAAAGATATAAGTGAAGCACATAGAGTATTCTAATAAATTCCGATTCATGTGTGTCTCTCTCAAAAGGTGTGTACAGCAAGTATGATTGTGGTAAACTAAAAATCAAAGACTCAAATCATACAGGATGCTCCAAGCAAAACACATCTCATGTGGCGAATAAAAATATAGCCCCAAGTAAAGTTACCGATGAATGAAGACAAAAGAGGGGATGCCTGCCGGGGCATCCCCAAGCTTAGGATTTTTGGTGTCCTTGGATTTTACCTTGTGGTGCCTTGGGCATCCCCAAGCTTAGGCTCTTGCCACTCCTTGTTCCATAATCCATCAAATCTTTACCCAAAACTTGAAAACTTCACAACACAAAACTTAACAGAAAATCTCGTGAGCTCCGTTAGCGAAAGAAAACAAAACACCACTTCAAGGTACTGTAATGAACTCATTATTTATTTATATTGGTGTTAAACCTACTGTATTCCAACTTCTCTATGGTTTATAAACTCCATTACTAGCCATAGATTCATTAAAATAAGCAAACAACACACGAAAAAAGAATCTGTCAAAAATAGAACAGTCTGTAGTAATCTGTAACTAACGCATACTTCTGGAACCCCAAAAATTCTAAAATAAATTGCTGGACGTGAGTAATTTATCTATTAATCATCTAAAAAAAGAATTAACTAAATATCACTCTCCAATAAAAATGGCAGCAATTCTCGCGAGCACTAAAGTTTCTGTTTTTTACAGCAAGATCAAAAAGACTTTCCCCAAGTCTTCCCAACGATTCTACTTGGCACAAACAATAATTAAACACAAAAAACACAACCAAAACAGAGTATGGATAAATTATTTATTGAATAACAGCAAGGAAAAATATTGGGTTGCCTCCCAGCAAGCGCTTTTCTTTAAAACCTTTTAGCTAGGCATTGATAATTTTAATGATGCTCGCATGAAAGACAAGAATTGAAGCACAAAGAGAGCATCATGAAACACGTGACAAACACATCTAAGTCTAACATACTTCCTATGCATAGGAATCTTATAGGCAAAAAAATTATCACAGCAAGCAAAAACTAGCATATGCAAGGAAGCGGAAAGAAATAATAGCAATCTCAACATAACGAGAGGTAATTTAGTAACGTGAAAATTTCTACAATCATATTTTCCTCTCTCATAATAATTACATGTGGGATCATAAGAAAATTTAACAAAATAGCTATCACATAGAATATTTTCAACACGATCCACATGCATGCAAAGTTGACACTCTTCCAAAATAGTGGGATCTAAAGTTGACACTCTTCCAAACCCAGTTTCAATAATATTGCAAACACTATTATCAATCTCATATTCATCATGGGGCTTAAATAAATTTTCAAGATCATAAGAAGAATCACCCCAATCATGATCATTGCAACAAGTAGAGGACATAACAAAACTAGCATCCCCAAGCTTAGGGTTTTGCATATTATAAGCATAATTGACATTAATAGAATTTATACTATCATCATTGCAATCATGCTTTTTATTCAAAGATCCGTCGTGAATCACTCATAAAGTACTTCATCACAATTTTAGATTCACGAATATGAAGCAGAACTTCATAAAGATAATCTAGTGCACAAAACTCACTAGCAATTGGTTTATCATAATTGGATCTCTTAAAAATATTAGCAAGTGGATGAGGATCCATAGATCTTAGGTTCTCTGTTTACCAATAAATAAACAACTATTCCAACCAAATGTGTAAACCAACCAAATAAGACATCAAAGCAAACAAAAAGACGAATAGAAGAAGGGTGAATAAAAACGGCAACGGTGAAGTGGGCGAGAGGAAAACGAGAGGCGAATGGCAAATAATGTAAAGCGAAGGATAAGAGTTGTGATGGGTACTTGGTATGTCTTGACTTTGCGTAGATCTCCCCGGCAACGACGCCAGAAATCCTTCTTGCTACCTCTTGAGCATGTGTTGGTTTTCCCTTGAAGAGGAAAGGGTGATGCAGCAAAGCAGTGTAAGTATTTCCCTCTGTTTTTGAGAACCAAGGTATCAATCCAGTAGGAGACCATGCGCGAGTCACCTCGTACCTACACAAAAAAATAAGAACCTCACAACCAACGCGATAAAGGGGTTGTCAATCCCTTCACGGCCACTTGCAAGAGTGAGATCTGATAGATATGATAATAATAAGATAAATATTTTTGGTATTTTTATGATATAGATTGAAAGTAAAGATTGCAAAATAAAATAGATGGGAAACTTGTATGATGGAAAATAGACCCGGGGGCCATAGGTTTCACTAGTGGCTTCCCTCAAGATAGCATAAGTATTACAGAGGGTGAACAAATTACTATCGAGCAATTGATAGAAAAGCGAATAATTATGAGAATATCTAGGTATAATCATCCATATAGGCATCACGTCCGTGACAAGTAGACCGACTCTTGCCTGCATCTACTACTATTACTCCACACATCGACCGCTATCCAGCATGCATCTAGAGTATTAAGTTCATAAGAACAGAGTAACGCTTTAAGCAAGATGACATGATGTAGAGGGATAAACTCATGCAATATGATATAAACCACGTCTTTTTATCCTCGATAGCAACAATACAATATGTGGCGTTTCCCTTTCTGTCACAGGGATCGAGCACCGCAAGATTGAACCCAAAGCTAAGCACTTCTCCCATTGCAAGAAAGATTAATCTAGTAGGCCAAACCAAACTGATAATTCGAAGAGACTTGCAAAGATAACCAATCATACATAAAAGAATTCAGAGAAGATTCAAATATTGTTCATAGATAAACTTGATCATAAACCCACAATTCATCGGATCTCGACAAACACACCGCAAAAGAAGATTACATCGAATAGATCTCCAAGAGAATCAAGGAGAACTTTGTATTGAGATCCAAAGAGAGAGAAGAAGCCATCTAGCTAATAACTATGTACCTGAAGGTTTGAGGTAAACTACTCACACATCATCGGAGGGGCCATGGAGTTGATGTAGAGGCCCTCCGTGATCAACGCCCCCTCCGGCGGAGCTCCGGAAAAGGCCCCAAGATGGGATCTCTTGGGTACAAAAGGTTGCGGCGGTGGAAATAGGGTTTCGTGGTGCTCCTGGATGTTTTCGGGGAATGTGAATATATATAGGAGGAAGAAGTAGGTCGGTGGAGTCATGAGGGGCCCACAAGGGTGGAGGGCGCGCCTAGGGGGTAGGCGCGCCCCCTACCTCATGGCCTCCTCGTTGATTGCTTGACATCCACTCCAAGTCCTCTGGATCATGTTTGTTCCAAAAATCACGCTCTCGAAGGTTTCATTCCGTTTGGACTCCGTTTGATATTCTTTTTCTGCGAAACACTGAAATAGGCAAAAAAACAGCAATTTGGGCTGGGCCTCTGGTTAATAGGTTAGTCCCAAAAATAATATAAAAGTGTAAAATAAATCCCATTAACATCCAAAATATATAATATAATAGCATGCAACAATCAAAAATTATAGATACATTGGAGACGTATCAGTCGCCACCGCCGCCCCGCCCCCTCCACAGCCGCCTGTCGCCACTGCTGCCCTCTCTTTGGTGAGCTCCATCGCTGCCCTGGATCTCTCCTTTTTTTCTTATTTTTCATTTTTTTAGATTTACATTAGTTTAGGCTTAGTTTAGTTTAATTTTATTTAGGTTGATGGCAAAAAAAATACTATGTTACTCATCTTTCGATTTCAATGTGCATTTGTTTTGTCGCTATGAGGGTCTGGTGTTCGAGGAGCTCTGCCGTTGCGTTCGCGGGTGAGCACAAATGACATCTCCTCCTCCCCCTTAATTATTTGCTTTGTTCCGGCCTTCGTAACGATAACACTAGCTAGGTAACCACAGTCGCGTAACCAGTATGTTTCTCTCGTCTGAAAGGGTTGCATCGATAAATATGCATTTGGTTGCATATTTATCACTGTAACTCATTCAGATTGTCCAGTGATTTCCACGAACAGCCCAAGTATGTGTATATTGAGTACGTTCTCCATGCTCTACCCCATTCTAAGACAAAATTTCTTCATTGCCCCCCTGTTGTTCTCCAGATGCACATTCTCTCGGCTTTTTGCCGAGACGTGTATCAGGAGAACAACGGGGAGGTGCTGCCGAAATTTTGTTTTAGAATGGGGTAGAGCATGGAGAACGTACTCAATCTACACATACTCGGGTGGTATTAGGACCTATATTTACCTATTAGAGTGTAGGTTGCATGGACGTAATAAAATTGACAAACTAGATGAACTGATGAATATACATGCTGAATTATATATTTTTTATTGTCTATCCAGTACCTAAGAAAGATGAGTGATCGTGCGTGGATGTACACCGGTCGCACTAGTCAGAAAGATATTACCAATGAATGGTTAACAAAACCAAGGGGTTTGTGAAAGCTGCATTTGCAAACGGCCAAAGGAAAAACTGGTGCCCCTGTGTCTGGTGCAAGAACTGGGAAAAGAGACACAGGATGAAATGGGCAAACACCTGCAGAAGAGTGGTTTTACACCCGGTTATATGGTGTGGACATTTCATGGTGAGTCTACCCAATGTGCCAGAGCTGAGGTGGTTCGTCGTCGCACCGACGAGCATGGTACCGGGATGGAAGACATGGTGCGAAACTTTGATGATGCATGGGATTCAGACAAAGAGATGGAGGAATGTGCAAAGGCCTTCAATGAAATGTTGGAGTCTTCAAAATGTCCTCTTCACGAGCACACTGAGCTTTGTCAGCTGGATGCCATCTCACAAATAATGGCTCTGAAGGCTCAATTCAACTTGGGCAGAGAATGCTATGACGTGATAATGGTAGTATTTGGACGCTTTCTACCCAAAGGCCATGTACTGCCTGCAAACCTGTACCAGTCAGAAAAAATCCTCCGTGCTCTTAAGATTCCCTATGAGAAGATACATGCCCGTGAGAAAGGATGTGCCTTATTTAGGCTTGAGTATGCGGACTTGAACTATTGTCCCATTTGCAAGTCTTCCAGGTATATTGTGGTAGACAACGTATGGGTGAGAAGACGCAGATCAAAATCCCAGTTAATGTTCTTTGGTATATGCCAATCATACCAAGACTTCAACATCTTTCTGTGATTGTTTGTTATACATAGTGCCATGGTCTTGATATCCGTCCCCGTCGGCCCTCGCCCACTTTATGATTCAAATGTGGTAAATTCTCTTTTATAACTATTTGTTGCATTTCGCATTTATGAAAATTATGGCCATCAAGTTAGCATAGAGATCTTTTTATCTAGGAGGTAAGTGAACCGGAAATTACAACCGACCCTCTTGTCGAGAAGTTAAATTTAGTTGAAAAAGAAAATGAATATTTGAAATAAAAAATTAAAAGAATTGAAGAAGAGAAGATGAAATTGGAGTTGTATGTTATCGATGTCGTCAATGATCACAAGATGAAGATGAATGCAATGTGCTTGAAGATGGATGCAATGCGCTTGAAGATTAAGAAGATTAGAAAATATGTCATTGATAATGCGGCTTGGTATCATTTTGCCGTTGGATCAATTGTTACCTTAGTTGCAATCTTTGTCACATTTTTTGTGATGAGGGTAAGTTTTCTCTAGTGGTTTGCTTAACAAATACATACTTAGCTTATTTTCCTCCTAAATGGCATAATTACCTAAGTTAGATAAACAATGAGCTATACTTATGTAAGTTGGCTAAAAAATGGCATCATCACCTAGGTTAGCACAAAAATGACCTATACTTACCTTATTTTTCTCCAAATTGACATAATAAGCTTAGTTGGCCAAAAATGGCATAATTACCTATGTTAGCTCTAAAATGACACAAATAAGGAATAACAAGAAGAAAAACAAGAAAGATAAGAAAAAGAAAGAATAGAAGAAGAAAGAGAAGAAAAAGAAAGAATAAAAGAAGAAGAATGAGAATGAGGAGGAAAGGGATAAAAAGATAAAAGGGAAGAATAAAGAAGAGAAAAGAAGAAGAAGAAGAAGAAGAAGTCTTGTTTTCTTCTTCTTCTTCTTGTCTCTTGTAGTCTTCTTCTTCTAGTCTTCGGCTTCTTCTTCCTCTAACTTTCTTACTCCCATTTTTGCAGGTTTGATTCACTTCATGGAAGCGGCATTGATTGACTGCTAGTGTTTAGTTCTTGTTTTCATTTGTATTGATGAACAACGTGAAACTATGTATGCATATATATGGATGAACTCCGTGAAACTATGTATGTATTGGATCATTTAATACCATATGTGTTCTGTTGCATTGATGGACTGCTAGATGTTTGATACATGGGCTAGTTTGATGTTGAAACTATATATATATATATATGTGTGTGTGTGTGTGTGTGTGTGTGTGTGTGTGTGTCTTTTGAAAATGCAGGGATATAACAGAAAACAGCAACAATATGGGCACTTTGCCGTCCGCCGTCGGCCATGGACGGCAAAGAGGCCACGTGGCAGCAACATGTGCAACCTGGGAGCAACCCATTTGGTCATTTTGCCGTCGGTGGCCAACGGCAAAGAGCTGGATCTGCTGACACATATGCTGACATCGGGGCTAGGCAGCTTTGCCGTCCGCTAGCTGACGGCAAAGGCTACCGTTAGCCACCTAACGTGACTGATGCATGGTTTTGCCATCCATGTTCTTTGTCATCTGCCGCCTATGGCAAATGGTCTTTGCCATCCGCTTTGGGGAAACATACGGCAAACAACATGTTTACGGTCGCTCTCTTTGCCGGGCAGGTTTGCCGTCGGTGGCGGACGACAAAGAGCTTTACCGTCCGCTTTTGGTGCATTTGTCGTCCGCCGTGGCGGATAGCAAATAAGCTGGTTCATGTAGTGAATATAGGTAGAGGTAAAGAAATGCATATGCATTATTCACTTGTTATTGAACCATTTGATGTTTGGAGTTTCAATTATATGGGACATTTTCCTTCCTCTAATGGATACACTCATATTTTAGTTTCTGTTGATTATGTTACTAAGTGGGTAGAAGATATTCCAACAAGTAGTGTTGATAATAACACCTCTATTAAAATGATTAAGGAAGTTATCTTTCTAAGTTTTGGAGTCCCTAGATATCTAATGACTGATGGTGGTTCACATTTCATTCATGGTGCATTTCATAAAATCCAAGCTAAATATGATGCCAACCATATAATTGCATCACCTTATCATCCTCAGTCTAGTGGGCAAGTTGAATTGAGAAATAGAGAAATATAATTAATCTTGCAAAGGATTGTTAATAGATCTAGGAAGAATTGGTCTAAAAAGCTTGATGATGCATTATGGGCATATAGAATTGCTTACACAAATCTTGTGAGTATGTCTCCATATAAAATGGTCTATGGAAAAGCATTGCATTTACCTCTGGAGTTAGAACATAAAGCGTATTGGACAATCAAAGAACTTAATATGATTTAAAACTTGCCCGTGAAAAGAGGTTTTTTGATATTAGTTTTTCAGATGAGTGGAGAACGCAAAACTATGAAAATGCCAAGTTGTTTAAAGAAAAGTTTAAGAGATGGCATGCTAAAAAGATCAAAAATGAGAATTTAATGTTGGTGACAAGGTTCTATTGTGCAATTCTCATTTTAGATTCTTTGAAGGAAAACTTCTCGCCAAATGGGAAGGACCATACATCGTCAAAGAAGTTTATTGTTTCGGAGCTGTCAAGATCAATAATGCTGAGGGAACAAACCTGAAGGTGGTTAATGGGCAAAGAATTAAACATCATATTGCGGGTACACCCATTAATGTTGAAACCAACATTATTCAAACAATTACACCAGATGAACATCTAAGGGAAACCTTCCGAACGCTCCGGAATCCCGAGAAAGGAATAGGTATGGGATACGACAAGTAAACCGACTAAAAATTCCATAAAAAATACTTTTTGATCATTCATGAATATAAAAATTAGGAAAATAAGAAATAGCCAGGGAAGTGCACGAGGGGGCCAAAAGCTCAGGTGCCCCCACCCCCCCGGGGCGCGCCACCCAGTCTTGTGGGGCCCTCGTGGACTTTCCCGACTCTGTATTCTTCCAGAAGACTTTTCCTACAAGGGAAGAATTCATTATATAGTAGCAGTAGTAGTAGCAGTAGCAGCAGTAGCAGTAGCAGTAGCAGTAGCAGTAGCAGTAGCAGTAGCAGTAGCAGTAGCAGTAGCAGTAGCAGTAGCAGTAGCAGTAGCAGTAGCAGTAGCAGTAGCAGTAGCAGTAGCAGTAGCAGTAGCAGTAGCAGTAGCAGTAGCAGTAGCAGTAGCAGTAGCAGTAGCAGTAGTAGTAGCAGTAGTAGTAGTAGTAGTAGTAGTAGTAGTAGTAGTAGTAGTAGTAGTAGTAGTAGTAGTAGTAGTAGTAGTAGTAGTAGTAGTAGTAGTAGTAGTAGTAGTAGTAGTAGTAGTAGTAGTAGTAGTAGTAGTAGTAGTAGTAGTAGTAGTAGTAGTAGTAGTAG